>NW_024080980.1:203165-304930 GCF_003009895.1 Hyaena hyaena
AAACAATATTCTGGAAAGAAAAAAAAAAACCAGTTCTTCTCAGTGGCCCGAAAAGAGCAGACTAAAAGTACTTTGAGAAATGAACTTTATCTTTAAGTTTGACAAAGCAAGATTCCATGATTGTTTTGGAGAGATCTATAATTTGTGACTCCCAGGAGTTCTCATGCTGAGATCTCTCAGTCTCCAGCTAATCATGTAAATGTGGTAAAAACACAAATTCTGGATTAGACTGCCAGAGTCAAATCCTCTGCTACTAATTAGTTGCACACAGTAAAGGGGTTTAACCACTCCTAACTCAATTTCTTCATCTATTTATGAGAATATTTGTAGTAGGGATATTGGTGAAATGAAACAAGTAAATACATAGCAAGCAGGTAGACCAGTATGTGGCTCAGGGTGAGTTCTCAGCCTATTATCCCTTGACACACAACCCCACCAGGTAGCAGAGGGTACACACCAGGATTAAAGAGCTGAACTTTGGTTCCAGGCTTGGGAACCTTCCAGGAAGGGCAAGACTTTGTCTCCTCACATGGTAGTAGGGAAGGCAAAGAGCCTTCTGTGAGCAGCCTTTAAGTTTGTTATGGGTTGACCCATGAGCTATAAACTGGTTAACTCAGTTGGTTTGTCACGTTCATATAGGCTAGGCTCCCATCTGATCTTATGTGGGTTTTTGCAGGTTTGATGACATTTCTTTGGGGCCACAGTCTCCATCCAATTCCTTAGCAGTCATGGCGCAGATTAACTATATTTAGTCTAAGGGAACTGGGCATTCAATAACCACACTACTTAAAGAATAATTCAGAAATCCATCAGTCTTCAAGTAATTGCTTGGGAAATGCAACTCACATTTTTATACCCCTATTAACTATCAGGCATGTAGCGATCACCAAGGAAGGCACTCCGTGTCTATTTCATTCTCATATCAACCCTATGATTCCATGAGCTCCATTTTACATTTTAATGTCTTTTCTAATTATAAGCACGAGGACATGGAGCACAGGGTCATTGTAATAAAACTGGCACAGCATCACTTCTGCTGCATTCTTTTGATTAAAGCCAAGATTCACAGGAAAATAAGCACACAAGGGTGTGGATTACCCCACTTATTGAGGATGTAAGGTACATCGGAGGCCACAAAGCAACAGACGACCACTCTATGTGTCTGTGATACTTGGTTCAATTTCTCCAGAGAATCAAATCAGCTCAGATCCTGGGCCTGGGGTCCATCTCAACCCAATCAGTTTTGGCCAGAGAGGGAAACGGTCATAAGACAAAACATGGCCTCACAGGCCATTCTTTCATCTAAAATTGCAGAGAAGGACAGCTCTTAGAAATGAGGGAGAGGACTAAAAGGACACCACAAAACAGATGGATTACATTAACACCCATGAAACAGAATAATTAAGTGCTTTACTCTAAGATTCTGACTGTGAATATAATAAGAGTCTAAAAAAGAATATGATCAATGAAGTACAAAATATCCAAAGAAATTTCATTGTGTTGTTATTATTCCTGTTACTGATTTTTATGGAGTGCATAACCTGGAATCATTAGTGGAATTTAGGTATGAAAAGGGGAGAAAGAAAGACATTCTATGTGGAACAGTGATATTGGCAAAGTGGAAATAACCAGTGCCCATAAGGAAGATAACAAGAAATAAAACTGGGACTACAAAGTGCCTTACTGAGCAAATACCTGACATGATTCAGGACAATGTTTGGTAAATACATCATTATCCTTTCCTCTGTAAGGTCTCACTCCATTAAAGTGTAGATTCCAAGAAGGTAGGAATTTTTATTTCTGGAGCATAAGCCCCCCAGTTTTGTTCTTAAGATCACCTTTGGTGTTGTATTAGTTTTCTATTGCTGCCATAAATGTGTCACAAACTCAGCAGCTTAAAACAATAAAATTCATTGTCTCACAGTTCTGTAGATCAGAGGTCTGAATAGGCTCGGTTGGTTCCTCTAATCTTGGCCTCATGAGGCCCAAAACCAAGACATCAGTCAGCCAGGGCTTCTATTTGGAATCTCTCAGGAATAATCTTCTTTCAAATTTATTCCAGTTCTTAGCTGACTTCAGTTCTTTTTGGTTATAATGCTGAGATCTCTGTTTGCTTGCTCACTGTCAGCTGGGAGCCTCTGTCAGCCCTTTAAGGCCACTTTCATTCCTTATCATGTAGCCTCCTCCATATTTAAACTGGCAATGGCACATCAACTCCTTCTTATATCTCAAATTCACTAAATTTCCTGCTGTCCCTCTTATGTCTCCAGACAAAGAAAGTTCTTTTCTTTCAAGGCTCACATGATTGAATCAGGCCCATCCAGATAATCCAGGATAACCACCCTATTTTATACTCTACAGCCTTAATTATACCCACAAAGTCCATTTGCTATATAACATAACATCCACAGATTCCAGACATCAAGGTGCAGTCATATTTGGGGTTCAATTTGCTTACAGAAGCCCTTCTAAGTTTCTTGCATTTCCATATAAAATTTAGATGGAATTTAAAATTGATCAGCTTATCAATTTTCACCAAAAATGTTTCTTTTTTTTTTCTTTTTTTTTTTTTAAAATTTTTTAATGTTTTTATTTATTTCTAGGAGAGAGAGAGAGACAGCGTGAGCAGGGGAGGGTCAGAGAGAGAGGGAGTCACAGACTGAAACAGGCTCCAGGCTCTGAGCTGGCAGTCAGCACAGAGCCCGACGCGGGGCTCGAACCCACGAACCGCGAGATCATGACCTAAGCGAAAGTCGGATGCTTAACCAACTAAGCCACCCAGGCGCCCCTCACCAAAAATGTTTCTAATGCAATTGTTGCTTACATACAAAAAGCTGTAGATATTTTAATGTATACAACTTGATGAATTTGCAACTAATATAATTTTCATTGAGACTGTATAAAACTTAGATCAATTTGGCGACTACTGACATCTTAACAATACGGACGCCTCCAATCCATGAACATAGTATATCTTTTCACTTATTTAGTCCTTTTTCATTTCTGTCTGCAATGTTTGTGAAGATATTTCATGCTGTTAGATTTACTAACAGGTATTTGATACTTCGGGTGCTTTTATAAATGACACTTTTTTTTTCATTTTCTAAAATTTTGTTGGTAGACATCTTGTTGTTAGGCACTTTGTATCACCAAATACTTAACACAATACCTAGCAATAGTAAGCACTAAATAAATATTTGTTAAATGAATGAATGAATTGCCCTTTATCTGGACTCTTTTTATGGCCCTTGAAATTTACTATCTCATAGATGTTTGTGTACAAATCTTGGTTTCCTTTGAGACTATGAGCACTGTGGGTACAATTGTATCTGATCCAACTCTCTATACCAAGTTCCTAGTACAGTGTTTGATACATTGCAGAGTCTATTAAAGTAACCTTACATTGTAAATTAGCGACATAGAATATCTACACTCATATGAAGTTTACTCTGAAACCACCCTGCTACCCTATTCTTTTTAAAAAATTTTTAAATGTTTATTTATTTTTGAGAGAGAGAGAGAGCACAAGCAGGGGAGGGCAGAGAGAGGGATACACAGAATCTGAAGCAGGTTCCAGACTCTGAGCTGTCTGCACAAAGCCTGACCCAGGGTCCAAACTCCCAAACCATGAGATCATGATCTGAGCTGAAGGTGCATGCTTAACCAACTGAGCCACCCAGGTGCCCCAGATGCTACCCTATCCTTACATAAAGTTCTGTTGTACAAGATATTATTGTTAATGGAGGATTCCAGGAAACACATGTGGTCCAAATATACCTCTAGTATCTGAAATCTAGTCTGTAGACCCTCTAAATTATGTGATTAGGTTACGTCAGAAAGCCTGGTCCACAAGCTTTGTACTCCTTAGAGAACTTATTTTTCTGGATTGTGTTTGGTATTTGGTCACTGATATGTTTTAAAAAACATAATAGAAAACAGTGCTATGGAATTCAGTTTGTGCTAATGAGATAATGTTGAAAACACTGTTCTCTATATCATAAGGTATCACTTTAATGAAGACCCACAGGAAAAATTCTCTCCATTCCCAGAACTGTGAATAACTGCATTTTCTCAGCAACTGTAACTTATGTATCTGATTAATTTTCCCATTTTGTGTTGGCTACTAGGAAGATCACTATTAATTAATGGCCAAACTTTTGGGTTTAAGTATTAAGCTTGAGAAGGCAAAGTAGAAAGTGAAAGAGAACTCCACTAGGGTGGAAACTCCAGTGGGGAGACGCTATTTTTCTTTTTAATTCAAGCCTATGTATGTAGTATCTATATATTAAGTAAATGAATGCTACATGGCACAACATGGTACCCTGAAAATAATGTATAATACAGAATGCAGTAATAAAGAAAGAGGAAGGAAGGGAAAAAAAGACTACAATGCTTGTAAAATCAATCATTTAATTAATCATGAGAAATTTAATGTGACTATTTCCCTATTGTTGAATTTTTAATGTATATTATCGTTTTTATTAAAAGATATTGGAACATTCATTAAGGCAGAGCTTGTGCATCAATATGGGAAGGTACAACAAAGTGAATACAAATATGTACTATCTAAACATAATTTTGCTTTTTTTTTAAAAAAAAAAAACAAAATCCACATGAGCATTTGTGTATTTTTTTTCCCCAAAGATAACAGAGGTGCAAAAAGAAAACTGGAAGTTATGAGTTCTCTTCTACTTTCTGTATTATATCATTGTGACTTTGACGTGACATCTCACAAGGTGAGGATAGTGACAGTTCAATGAAATTTGGCATGAAGTTGATTTTCTCCTATGTTCCTAGTGGCAGTTTATGTCGGCAAACATATGGGTTGTCAATTTAACAATTGCTTATCTGAAACCATAACGATGTTTGTAACCTTTGACCAATTATTCTGCATCTGGGCATTCGTCTTAAGGAAATTGCTCCAGCGAAGAATGAAAGTTCATGCCCAAGGATATTCATCATTATCATAATGAACATATTTAACAGCCCAAACCTAGTGGGAGCAAAATATTGAAATGTCTTCTTTTTTTTAACATTTGTTTCTTCATTGGATGATATTTGAAGCAGATCCTACAGCTTTTCAATCACTTTAAAGTACTAAAACTAAAAAAACTATCTTATTTGGGGGTATTAAAATATGTAATAAAATCTGAATCAAAACTTTAATCTCATTTAATTTAAAACTCTTGGTCTGATCTAAGCTTAGAAACCTGTGATAAAGATTGGGAGGTAGGGGTGGGCAGGGAGGTAGGGAGACAGCTTTTTCTACTTTTTGTTTTATTTCCCTTACCCATTCCCTCTTTAGAGTGGGGGCTGGGGAAGAGAGGCAGAGGGGGTGAAAAGTCTTACTTGACTAATATAAATCTGGGGTCAGAGCTGTGGGGAGGGGGAAATACCTCAATACTAGTCACCCTGTCTCTTTATCCCTTTTGGAGCGGAACTCCCCACTTAGAGGCTTCCCACTACATTGTTCCAGTTGAGGATGAACGCTTGCTTTGGGGTAAGGACTTGGCATAGGCAGACCTCTTGGGCAGGATGCTTCAAAATGAGCTCCGTGGCCTTCCAATAGCCACCCTCGTTCCACCCTCCACCACTGAAAGTGCCCTTTGTTCCTGTGGTCCTCTCAGTGCTCTGTCCTCAAGGGAAGCTATAACCAGCCTCTCACCTTTAGATATTTTTAGGTATGGACCTGACACAGAACATGGCTCCCAGAGTTCTGTTGAGCACCCCCTCATTTGGCTTAAGGTGTCAGGAGAGAGGAATGGGAAGTAAGAGCACCCATTGATCTCTCTACAGAGAGAGTCTCAGTAGTAACATCCCCACTTCCTCTGCCTTCCCATATGTAATGAATAGAGGTGAGTGATGCCATCCCCTACATATAGACCAGAGGCACCTATGTGGGACAGACTTAGTTATCTGGATCTCCCTTTAGGAAGCACCACGGGTGATAGGACACTTTTCTTTAGACATATGGGCACTTGATACTTTCACCCCAGCTGCACCTCTGAAACAAAAAGCATTGTTTGATACCGCTGTATTCAGTTATTTACTACTTTTTAAAACCAATGAAAACTTATTCAGGAAAGTTGAAACAACTTGCGCAATGTCCTCAATACTTTATAACAGAAAACATAGTTCTCAGCCAAGAAAAATGGTCTTCCATGTTTTAAATGTGTGCAAAACGCCTATTACAGTTGGTGTTGTGGTGGACTGATGAATCAAGTCAAAATCCAAATCTTCTACTACCTAGAGAGTACCATAAAGAGGATGTTTATAGTTTATAGTTTATAGTTCATTCATAAGATTCTAATTTATAAAACAACTCTACTGCTTACAAAATACAACCCTAAGTGTTATAATTCTTTCAAGCTTCCATTTGAACAAACGTACAATCACTTAAACAACAGCTGTTAGACTAAATAAGAAATCAAAATGTCCCTAAGAAAATGACAGAAACTTTATTAACAGGATTGTCCTGGTTTAGACCTTCAGAAGGAGGTTCTTTGAAGGCTGACTCAGCCCCTGGGAACTCATCCCTTTGCAGTAGGGGTAAAATCCAGCTCTTGTTAAAAGTTACAGAGAAGGGGCACCTGAGTGGCCCAGCCAGTTAAGCATCCAACTTCAGCTCAGGTCACAATCTCACGGTTCATGAGTTCAAGCCCCACATGGAGCTTACTGCTGTCAGCACAGAGCCTGCTTTGGATCCTCCGCCTCCCTCTCTCTCTGGCCCTCCCCTGCTCACACACTCTCTCTCTGTCAAAAATGAATATATATATATATATATATATATATGTATTCATATATATATATGTATTCATACACACACACACACACACACGAGTCACAGGAAACTTGTTGGCAGGCAGATGTTCCTTGGCACTAGTGGTGGATGAAGCACCAGGAAAATCCCCTGTGGGAAGTAGTGTGAGGACTTCATACAGGTTTCTTGGAGGAGAGAGAGATAAAAGAGGTTCTTCTCTCGTAATACACTCCATGGGTCCATTCCCAGCATGGGACCTGCAATTGAATGAGGTAGTTGAGGAGAAAAGCCTGTGCCAACTTTACCTGCAGGTGGTAAAGAGGAGTCAGGACGACCTAATTACCCAAAACATCTTCAGGAGGGGTCCCCTCAGGCCCTAATTTTAAGGATGTGGACCAGGGGCACCTGAGATGCCTGGTTGAGCATCCGACTCTTGATTTCAGCTCAGGTAATGATCCCAGGGTTGTAGGATCAGGTCCCACATCAGGCTCCACGCTAAGTGTGGAGCCTGCTTATAAGTCTCTCTTTTCTCTCTCACTATCCCTCCCTTGTGCTCACTCTCCCAATCTTTCTCTCTTTTTCTCAAAAAAAAAAGTGTTTCTTTCAATTAAAACAAATTTGAAGATGTGGACAGTTTCCTCCAAGCTCACATTAACTGGTCATCTAAGTGGGGTCCAATTTTTGACTCTCTCCTCATGTCCACTTCCTGGTGACCTTCCTCCATGCTATCTTTTCCAAGGACAGCAGTCCAAATTGCCATCGTTAGCAGCCATTTAGTCAGTGTTGATTTGACATTCTCTCTCCTGTAGAATTTTTTCCATCCATGCTTTAGAGAATTGGTTCTGGAAGCTTGATCCATGGACCCCTGGAGGGTCCCCAAGACTCTTGTGGGGAGGCTATGAGGTCAAAACAATTTTTATAACAATAGTAAGACATTATTTCCTTTTTGGCAGGTGACGTTTGCACAAATGATTTCACTCTAATATGACAGGTAAAACTGGTGTCACTCTAATATGAATCAAGGTCAAGACCCCAAACTGCATTAGGAGTCATTGTATTCTTTATCACCTTGCAATTTCAGGTTTAAAAAGTTATGTTTATTTGTTTATTATGAGAGAGAGAGATAGAGAAAGAAAGGGAGGGGCAGAGAGAGAGGAAGACAGAGAATCCCAAGCAGGCTCTGCACCATCAGGGGAAAGCCCAACGTGGGGCTTGAACTCATGAACTGTGAGATCATGACCTGAGCTGAAATCAAGAGTCCAACGCTTAAACCAACTGAGCCACCCAAGTTCTCCCACAAAAAAAAAATTTTTTTAAAGCAACTCCACTTAAGAGTGAACTTGATAAGCAGAAACAAAACCTATAAGTTTTATTAAAATCTGATCCTTTGGTACATGTTGTTCTAATACCTTGAACAAAATGGAAACAACATATAAACACTTCTGTTTCTGAAGTGTGATGATTATTGGGAGGGAAAGCAATAGTACACCTGAGTTGCAAACTGAACTAGTCACTAGCCACTTTTTTCATAGAGCACTATTTTACTTAAAGAAAAACTGACTATACAGATTTAGGTATTTGGCAGACATTGTCTCAAAAATAAATTAAGTAAGCCTGTCACTTCCAGGACAACCCCTGACAGTATTTTTGTGTCAGTAATAAAATTCAACTTTTCCAACGAATATTATTTTGGAAAAAATTATATCTGTTACATGAGTTTGACAGCTTCCCAATACTTAAAAAACTCCCTTTTCTGATTAAATCACCAGTGATATTAACAAATATATTTTGATATTTTATAATGAAATATGTCAACATTTGGAAGATTCGAGTATGTCAGTGAACTGATATATTTCAAGTGACCAATAATACACTATGTCACAAAATTATGCAGAGGTTAAAAAAAAGAAAAACCAACATATTCAAAGTGCAAGAGAGAATAATTAATTTTAGCCTAACAGAGCAGGAAAATTTCACTGATATAATGCCACATTCCACATCACAACTACCCTTCAATAAAGAATTGTCAAGTTGTAGTAGCGTGACAAAGAATGTCCACAATTATCTACGAAAAGGTTGTTAACATACTCCTCCTTTTTCCAACTATGGATTTAAGACAGGATTTTCTTCATATACTTCTGCCATACTGCAACATATTGGATGCAGAAACAGATATAATCCAGCTATCTTCTAGTTAAGCGAGACTTTTTTTAAAGTTTTGTAAATATATAGGATAACACCAATCTTCTCAGTCATTGTTTTTTGGAAAGATTCATCAATTTTTTAAAATGTGTTATTTTTTAAAATGTGAGAGGTATGTGATAATCAATACATAAGTAACAAATAATTGCACAATTATTATGAAAAATACAACAAGGTATAAACACTGTCCTTAGATTTTCCCCATTTTAATTACTGATACAGTAAATATCAATGGATATAAAGCCATGTAAGCAAAAGCCCTTTGGGGTCCTAAATAAGTTTTAAGAATGTAAAGGGTTCTGACGTCAAAAAGTTTGAGAACTGCTGCTTTAGAGTCTTGTACCACATGTTTCTGTTCACTGAGTGGAGTTGTTTACTCTATCCTTTTCATTCGTATGAAAGTAGTTTTATGCTTTCCTGAAGATGGACGTGTTCATCCATACTTTTATTTAATGGTGTCATTTAGTTGTTCTTTGCTCTTCTAATAGAATTTTACAGCCATATTGGCTTCAGTCACTTGGTATTGAATGGCTTCTGATTCACCTTCTGGCAACCAAGCATCCTTGTGATGTGACCCTCATCACCTCTCATCCTGGACATTTAGATCTCTCTTGACTTTACTGTTTTACTGACAAGTCTATTTTTACCTCAAGAAGGAACATTTTCCACTTTTTTTAATTTGCCTCCAGGCTCAGCATTCCTGATAACTTGGTCTCAAGGCGGACCTCCTTCAACATGGTCTCCAATAATCTCTTTTAATATTCCTGAGCTCAGAAATTTTACTTTTTCTTTGTCCAGGGCAGAAAAGGTTATGCCAGGCTCTTTCTCCCTACAAGTTGGCTTTTGTCTACAAGAAAGACCATGCCACCACTTCCCGGGTGGTGGACTGGACCAAACTCATTATCTTCAAGCAGGACCTTCAGACCTGTACACCATTTCCAGGATGGCCTGGGGGAAAGCTCTGTGGCCAACAGCAGGCCAAATATGGCAACCGTGGCTGCCACAGAGTAGTCCCAAATTTTCAGGGCCTTACTGCTCAGCACCATAGAATGTTCCACTTAGAACGTAAGTCAGTGGGAGGGAATCAAAAGAGAGTTTTCCCACATTTTCTGCATCATGGTATACCAATAAATCATCATCCCTGGGGGGAAATGGGAGGTTCTTCATGGCTGAGGACAGATCCCGCCTGGCAACTGGGAGTGCTAACTGTTCATATCTCTGCACATGGATGACCCCTTCCAGGACTGCTCTGCAGGGAAGGGCTCATCTGCTCATGCCATGGGTCAAACTCCTCTTCTATCATAGCCCTAGAAGCAGGAGCCACCTGCAAAAGCCCCAGAGATTTTCATCTTTGTGGGACTGTCCATATGTGCATGTGTGAGTTGAGAATACAAAGGGCCTTGTGGGAATTTTCAATACCCTTCATAATGGCAGACTTGTCCATTTCTCCCTTTAGTGCTATCAATTTTGCTTCCAGTATCTTGGCGCTCTGTTATTAGATGCATACACTTTTAGGATTACTCTGTCTTACTGAGGAATGGATCTTTTCATCATCATTATGAAGTTTCCCTCTTTGTTTCTGGTAGTATTCCTTGTACTGTGGTCTATTTTTCTGACAGTAATAAAACCAGACCAGCTTTCTTGCGCTTACTGTTTGCATAGTATATCTGTGTCCACCCACTATCAACCTGTCTTCTTTTTATCTATGAAGTTTGCCTCATGTAAACAGCATATAATTGGATATTGCTTCTTTCTACAATCTAATATTCTTTGCCTTTTATGTAGAACATTTAGTCCATTTACATTCAGTGTCATTATTGCTATGGTAGAATTTAAGGTAGCATCTTCATATTTTTTCCTATTTCTTTTTTTCTCTTATTTCTCTTCCTAATTGCCTACCTTCTGGGCTGGTCGACTTTTGTTCTGTTGTTGTTTTCTTTGTATTCCACTTTATCCCTTCTATTAAAAAATGTATATACTTTGTGTTACTTTTAAAGGATTGATCTAGAGATTTGTTTGGAATCTTCAGTTATCACAGTAAAATAATGTCAAACTATGTTAGGAATAATTTAGGGAAGCTACAGCCATCTAGTTGTGAACTCCTGGCCTTTGTGAACTTGGTACATATGTCATAGTCTCAAGATACATTTTTATTACTGTGTTTTAAATAGTCAATAATCTTTTACAGAATATATATGTGTTTATATAGATATATGTACATTATATACATTATTCCTGGTGAGAAATCTGCCATCATTCTATAAGTACTGTATCTTTTTCATCAGGCTGATTTTACAATTTTCTCTCTTTCTTTTTCAGAAGTTGACTGTGTTTGCCTATAGTTTCTTTTGAATTTATCATGCTTTGGGCTCGTGGAGATTCTTGGACCTATGGAGTGTTCTATTTCATTAGTTTGGGGAAACTCATGGTCATTATCTCTTACGCCCATTCTCTGTCTCCCCTCTTTCTAGGACTCCTTCTGTACTTATACTAAATCATTCGATAGTGTCCCTAAAGTCTCAGATGTACTTTTCAGTTTTTCATTCTTGTTTCCTCTGTTTCCAGCTTGCATAACCTCTGTTAACTTGCCTCTACGTTCGCCAATCTTTTCCAATGTAGTTATTAAAAGCAATTCTGGGAGATATTTTTCACTTCTAGCAATTCCATTTGGTTCCTTTTAACATTTTCCTTGGTGTTTTGTTGTTGTTTGTTTTTTGCTTTTGCTGAAACTCTACTGTTTACCAGGCTAACTATCTCTTCCACTAGATTCTTTAACATATTTATAATGTTCTTTAAATTTAAAAGTCCGTGTCTGCTCATTCCAACCTCTTTTGGGCTTGCTGGGGAGTTCTATTTGCCCTTACACCAATTTCTTTACTTTGTTATCAAAACTTGGAAATTATTTAAATTGCCTACAAGAAAGGAATGGCTATATAAGCGATGGGAAAAACAATACTGGACTTGTATGCACTGATTTCTAAAATAGTTCTGAGGAAAAGGCAAATGCCTAACCCATAATATCACATTTTTAAAAACAGAACATTAAGGCACAGCTAAGAAAAGTTATGCAAAAGGCTTTATATACATAATGTACATGTACCAGGAGGAAACCCCCAGAAATGAAATATCTGAGCCACTAATGTGGCAAGACCATGAGCAGCTTGGTTTTCATGTTTTGTTGTGATTTCCATCCATAATGCCAATCCTATCGAATATGTAGTAAAGTACAAACTGTAAGCAAATCAGAAATGGCAAGAACAATTTCTTCGTCTACAAAAGATAACCCAGAGCAGACAGGAGCCAGCTGGCCCTTCATTCCTAAGGCCCAAACAAAAAGAAACTACTTTAAAATCCAGCAAGAGGAGCAAGGAAGAAAGGGCCTTTGGACTGTCAAGGTGGTGAAATGAAGGCTAACATGAGAGAGTTGGAAAAGAGGAGTCAACTTAGAAAAGCCAGATGCCGAATGGTCCAGTCCTGCCCAGAGGTTCTTCGCTAATTGACAGTAATGCCATCAGACATGGCAGCGAACACCATCCTCATTCCCACCACCGCTCTTACAGACTAGAACCAGTTACCAAGAGAAGCTGTGGAATTGTTTCCCTGAAGGCCATTTAAAATCAGATAGAGACAACCACCTGTCTGAAATAATCCACATCCCATCATCCCTGGAGGTAGGGGATTGAACTAAATGATACCTGAAGGCCCATTTAAACCCTACGACTTTGTGATTCCTGCGCTAACAACATTATATGGAGAAAGCCTGATTATCCAGTTTCTCTCATCCTTTCTGTGTGCTCTTTGTTGGTGTGGTTTTCAGACCGGAAAGAGAAACCCCTTCCTGCAAAGAGTGGGTTGAATCCTCTTCCTGGCAGGAGGCTGAAATGTTAGTATTGCAAATATCACTGGGGAATATTTCCCTGACGCAGATCATTTCTTCTCCCCCTTCTTGCCCTCCCAGGTGTCACTGCGCCTGGAGAGAATTCACGAGGCAAGGGAGGGGGAGGGCAGGTTTCGGAGGAAAGAAAACCTGGGCTTAAGAAACTGGGCGGGTGAGCCTGACCGGAAGGGGGAGGTGTAAGGGGGAGGGGCAATTTATGGAAAGTCAGAGGCACAAAGCAAGCATTTGAGATTAAAAATAAAAAGTCTAGCAAGTCCAAATTGTGCGTGCGTGTAGACGCATGTAGGCGTGTTTAGTGCCTCAGGACACAAAATTCGACACCGCGGAACAAAAGCTATTATTTGACCACAGCCACTAAAATTATTAGTGACGCCAGACTAAACTCTTCTTGAGAGATCATCTCCAGGAGCAAGAAAGGAGGGGACACTATCCATCTGGCAAAATTCGTACGCACCCCCCTGGGATGAAAAATCACTGACCTACAAAAATAACTAAATAAACGTGTACTTTGCCCCCGCAAATTTCTCATCTCTAATTTGTCAGTGATCAGGCCCCGCGGTTCTCTTTTGAGAACTGCCTCTTGCCCCCCTCTGGAATGTGAATTTCACCCAGAGAAGGGACGGGGCAGGAATTACTAAAAGCCCAGTTTCGGATCAGTATTAACAATTCAGGGAGCTTATACTTTGGTCCCCCACTAAGGCGGAGGGAAGGACACCTGACTCCCAGCAACGGCCTGTTCAAAGTGTCTCCGAATCTGCTTTGAAATGCACAGTGGATTGGGGCCAACTCGAGGTCAACACCGGGTCCTCCTTGGTGCCAGGCCTGCCGGCTGCTCCTCAGGCAGAGGAAGTGAAAACACGAGGCCCACTCACTGCAAACCCACGGCAGCTGTAGGGTCTTTTGAAATGCAAACCTGGGGAGCTGCGGGGTTGGAAACTTGTTTTCTATTCAGGGCCACTGGCTCACCGAGGGGGAAAAAAGAATCACCAAAAAGTAATTTAGGCTGAGTGGTGTACAGAGCGAGGTGGCTCAAAGGTTAAACTCACACAATTTCAGTATCAAGAATAGGGAATTTTAAACATTATTCATTAAGTACGCCCAATTGGGGTGAATGTATTTTCATTTCAGGCGAGGACAAGGGAAGGAGGGCTCTGGGCTCCATCCGCGCCCCCCACCCCCGGAATTGCCTGCAGGGAAAGCCTGCATCCCGCACCTGTCCCCTCCCCCCGCCCCACCCTTGCCACGCTTTTCTGGCTTCTCCTGGGCTTCGTCCCACCTCCCGGCACCCCAGGCCACAGGGCATTTGCCGGGACTTCCTCCTCATCGCAGACTCGGCTCTCTGCTCCTCCAGGCGTGGGCCAGGCCTCCTTCATGCCCCGGCTGTCAACCCTGCCTGGACAACCTCGCACAGGCCCTCCCCATCTGCGAGCTCCTGACCGCCCGCTGCATCTGCCCCCAGACCTTCCTGCTGAGCTCCAGGCCCGCACCGCCCCCCCACCCTCCCCACACACAGCCCCTCTGACCTCTCGCACGCACCTTGGACTCAGCATGTGCTCCGGAAGTGCAAAGCCGTGTAGGCTCGGTTTCCAAAGTGCGGACATTAGGAGTCAGTCTTGAAACCTCCTGCCCCCTCACTCCACATCCAATCCGTCTTCAACTCCTAAATCTCCCTCCTCTCTCCTCGCATAGTCACAGCTGTCTGCGGTGCCATGCGTTATTACCCAGTTCCTCTGCACCCATTTTGCCCCCTCCAGCCCATTCTGTCCACACCAGCCAGGGGGATCCTTCCGCAGGGCAAAATGATGCATTTCAGTGCTTTTCAGATAAAGATCAACGTCCTCATCAGGGCGGTAAGCTATGAGTGGCCCCCGGTGGCACAATTTCGCGGCCTTGTCTCCGGATACTGCCGCCTCCCACATCCCTCACCCCTCCCCAGCCCTGCCCGTCCTCTCTGGAAACCACACAGGATTTTCTCTGCTCCACTCCACGACAGCACCTCTAGAAGTGCCCATTTGCTCCACTTGTACCTGCTTCCTCCCTTGAATCTGCCTGGCAGATGTCTGTCTGTCCAGCCTCAGCAGAATTACCGCTTCCTCAGAGAAGTCTTCCTGCGTTACCCACGGCCAAATCGAAACATCCGTTTGTCCTGCTTCCAAGTCTCCTTGACTTTTAATTTTTGTGGGATTATCATACTTTCACTTAAAGGATTATTCTACATATTTAGTGGTTCGCTCTCTTTTAGCATTGCGTTTCTCCAGCGCTTTGCATTGTGTTCTGAATGCAGGATATGGTCAGTGAAGTGATCCTGAATGAATGAATAAATGAGTCATAGAAATAGAAATAAAGTCGCCAAAAAAATAAAAGAAGACTAGCTGTAGCCAAGTTGCTCACAATTTGTGTATGTTTATTTCTGTGGATTCAGTCAGATTCTCTCTCTTTCCCTCTCTCTCTCTCTCTGTCTCTTTCTCTCTGTTACTGGTTTTAGAGCTACAGACCAAATTAAACCCTGGTGGCTTTTTCACATCGAGCCAGATCATCCTCTGTGCTTCGGTAATTTGTATTTCATATGCACATGAAGTCTTTATCTTTGGGAAAAAATATAATTTTTGAAAACAAATGCTGTCATGCAAGATATTAACTGTCCTTACCGTGTGTCATTTAGAAATACTATAGTCATAATTTCTGTGCCTTGTTTTTTAAGTTGCTAATAAATGGTCTCCTTGAGTGGTCAGTACCACAAGACCCTACAGATGTCCCTTAAGGCTCCTTTTCCAGTGTGGCAGGCATGCCTTGTCAACTTATGTGCTAGCCATTTCTCCCACCCTTCTATTCCTTGCTCTCTTTCAATTACAGAGGCTAAGAAAGGCCAGAAACCCAATTTGTCGTCAGCTCTCCTTGTAGCCAGCGGTGGCTAATGAGAAATAAAAGAACATCTACAAGGAGGAAGGCAATATAGCGAAATATTTTGCTCCTCATACCCATCCTCCAAATCTAAACGTTTATAAAGAGGCCCTAACTGAGCTCAGTCACATATACCATGTTCTCAACACCACATCCCCCTCTCAAAGGCTGTGTCCTTGGAGCTAACTCTGTGAGCAGGAAAGGAAATCAGAACTCATATTCCAAGCAGGGGGCAAGGAGGAGCCTGCAAGTGCCCAGCTCCAGCTCACAGCTCAATCAGCAGTCACACCTTTTCTACCATGTTCCCTTATACCTATTATGCTTACCTCCAGCATCTTGTTAGAAATAACTGTGTCCTTCCTGTGTTCTTAGCTGGTTTTTCTGTGATTTACAGTAAAAAATAACTTGAATGATACACTAAGTTCGCATAGGACGATTGAGCAACTTTCAGGGTAAAGTTGACCAACAAGACACAATTTGAACCATAATGAACACCAACTCTCATTTTCTCTTTTATCCACAGAGCTATCAAGAAAGATTTAATTTCAAATTCCTTCCTCAAGTCAAGTTACACTGAGACTGTGATATTCCCCTCCTTTGATAGTTCTATGGGTTTACCCCATAAGCATTGCTCTTGGCCTGGAAACAATATAGATAATAGACATATGTGCTCAGATCCATTTTCTGTGAGAATTGATCTGGATTAACATTAAGCCTCTTAAGGCCTTGTTCTCTGGTAGCTTCATCCTACCCTTTTTCATAATTATTTTTTGAAGGGGGTAGGTATTTTCCCCTTTTGAACACATAAAAATGAAAAACCCAACAAAACAAAGAACAAGTTCTACTGCTCCTCCAAACTCTTTCATGGTTCTGTATCTTGAAATGTCTTCAGAGGCTCTCTCCAGTAAATAGAAGAGTCACAGTATCCTCTGGCATTAGTTACAATATCAGCTGAGTTTCTCTGTCATGAACTCAAAATAATAGTGGCTGCAATAAGAAAGGTGATTACATCTAGCCTAATGGCCCCACCACTGGCAGAATGTGCTGGCATAGCAGTTCCAGAGTGTCAGCCATCCACTTTCCTTCTGTCTTCTTTCTCTAACATATCTGGTTGGCTTTTTCTCTCGGTCCAAGATGGTAGCCACCACATCCACATTCAGGGCAGCAAGATGGAAAGAGGAAAATGGAAGATGTCCTTTCCCTTCAAGGGCATGGCCTCAGAATTGGCACACATCACTTAACACTCACATCTAACCAACTGCAGCCTACTTGCATGGCCACACCTGCATGCAAAGAGGGTAGGAAATGTAATCACTATTCTGGGAAGCCATGTGCCCCACCAAGTAGCAGGACTTCTACTGCAGACAAAGGGAGGAGAGATTTTGAGGGATAATGTACAGTCTCCATCAGACTTTCCCCTCAAGAGAAATCTGATTTTTCTGGGCTAAAGTTGCAGTAACAAACAATAATGTGATCATCAAAATGAAATCAGGCTGAAGGCTCAAGCTGGCTCTTGGGCTAGACAGAGATCATCCACTTTAATCAGAGAGGCCCAATATTTTCTAAGAAGTTTCTCTAGAATAGCAGCTCCCACAGTGTGGCTGGGACCAGCAATATAAGGATCACCTAGAAATTGTTAGAAATGCAAATTCTTGGGGTCCACTTGACTGACTGAATCAGGAACTCTGGAGATGGGGCTCAGTTCCCTGCTTCTTACTGAGCTCTGCAAAAGATGCCCAGGCATAATCAAGGTTGAGAACCAGCACGCTATACAATATAGCACTTCATGGGTTCATAGTGAGCATTTATAAATTCCTACAAGAAGACTCCTTGGTACCTGAAAAGTTCCTATACTCAGGTAAGTAATAAATGATTCAGTTAAGGAAACGTTCTGATCATAAAGTGGATTCCAAATAAAATACATATCTTTACAGTGAGGAGTCTTTAATTCTTCTTAAGAAATGCTCTATTAGATATGTATGTAACCTTTTCAGAAACAATGTCTGTGCAGAAGTGGATTTAAAATCAAGAAAAGGGCACATCCTTCTCTTACTCTATTGTCTTCATAAAGACATGGATCAGCAATGTTTCCGCTTCATGGAAAGGACATCCAATAGGGCATCACACGCCAAAGGAAGAAGTGCCGAGGGGCTCACTAGGTGGCAGAGGTAGCGGTCTCTGGGGGCATCCCTCCCCACAGTGCTTTTCTTGTCTCTCTCATGAACAATTACTTATATACTCTATCTTTCTTTCTCTTACAGCTTTGCGACTTACAAGAGGTAAAACATTGTCTATAAAGTCATTTACAGGAGTTCCACTCAAACAGTTGCAGATGAATCACTTGGGGATCTTGATAAAAAGCAGATTCTAATTCAGTCGGCTAATTCAGTCGGCCTGGGCCCAGGTCGGAGATTTTGCATTCCGAACAAGCTCTCAGGTGAGGTCCCTTCTGCTGGTCCCCACACCACACCTGAGTAGCAAGGATTTGTAGAGTAACAGGATAAAGAACAGAAACACTGTTTCAGAAAGCCTCCCGAATGTAGCTGAAGTCAGCATACGTGGGGACTATTCAAATTAAATCTTCGACACCTGGCAGGTTAAGAAAAAGGAAAGATGCTTATTTATGGGAACTGTGCACAAAGAGAGGGAAAAAAAAGAAGGGGGGAGGGGGGCAGGATGCTCATTCCCCCGATGGCTTTTCTACCTTGCTTCCAGGGCAGGACATCCTCAGGCTTAGAGCCGTCTTCCCTGGGATTCATTATAATTGATGAAAAGCATTCCATTATGAGTGTGTTCAGTTAATAAATGTTTACTGGACCATGATTATATGCGAAGGGGGTCAACTCCAGTCTCAGAGCATCACCTGAACAAGCAGAATGACACCAGTATGGTCCCACACTCTGGCTAGCCTTTAGCTTCTTATAATGCTCCCCACCACTCCTTCTGTCCATCAGAGCCCTGGCTTATTTCCAGAACATTACCTAGAACATTACCCTAGAAGTGGGATCTTATTTCTCATCGGGCTGTTCAGTAGCTTTGCATGACAAGGGTTGTTTTTTGTGGCTCACTTGCTTTATCCCACAGGAGAAAACGTTCTCTGGTTAGAGAGGTATTTTGTCCAAGGGTGTTCCCGTGGACATCTGCCTCCTTTACTTAGAGCTAGGGTTCAACATTCCCTCCTTCAACTCAAAATCATTCTTTTAGCCAGGTCTTAATGACAGCCCTCAGTGGCTTAACCAAAAGATTAAATGTGCGTCTTCCTTTACTATTCCTTAAAACAAGGTGACCTTCTGGAAATTCCCCATACACATGCAAACCCTGGCTCTCCTTTTCTCATCTCCCACAAAAGAACATTAAGAAAACTTTACAAACCCTTCTACTCAAGAGAAATGAAGAGACCGTAAAGGCGCTGGATAACCTGAACATATTTTTCCAAGCCAAAAATCAAGAATCTGCCTGGAAAATGCAGAAGTGTGTAGGGGGACAAAGGAAGAGAAAATTTAGCAATAGCCTTGTCATAAAAAGTTTCGAATATATATTCATCTTATAACTGGAAACTGGAAGTGTTCTAGAGAGGACACAGAAGGGGGCTAGAGAGATACAGGAAAGGGACACAGAGAAAAGACAGTGCTTTATATGCTTTATAACTGTATCACTCAGGATAAGCGAGATCAGTTTTCTAGACCTATTTTTCGTTTATCACCCTCCAAAGAAGTCTTTCTTCTTAGACATTTTTTCTTAATCCCCCCATGAAGTTTCTATACCACAGATAAGCTATTAGATATTATATATGTATATTTAACTACATTTCTGTAATTAAATGCTGTGACTCACAAGACACATGTCACTTATCTCAGGTCATTGGCCTGAAATAAGCCATAGGTCCCCCCAACCACAAGGAGACCAGGAAGTTTGATTCCACTATCTGCCTAGAAGATAGGGAACAGGAGGAAAGAGGAAGCAAAAGGCATCAAAATCTGTCCGAACAGCCTTGCATTTGGACAGCCCTGCTATCAAAGAGTGCACGTTGCTAAATATATCCAGAAAGGCTCTTGGGACCCTAGGATGTAAATTTTCCTTGTCCGAGGCTCACCTAACTTCTTGCCAGAATTAATCAACATAGACACTTCCTGGTCCCCACCACCCTACCCAATGTCCGGTCCATTTATGTCCCAAGTACACTGTAGCCACACACACCTCATTCCCCTCTTCTCTCACTACCACTTCCATTTCAATTCTCCAACTAGAGATCAAAAACCAACAAAAGGAAGTTAGAATCCTACAAAGTCTGTCTGTTAGAGAAACCCTGTACGTTGTGAAATGTTTCAACTGCCAGTACCTTCTGGGGAAGCTGGTGAACTAGACACAAATAGTCAACACATTAGCAAGGGTCATCATCAAGGGGCAGCAAGGTAAGTGCCCAAGAAATACCTGATCAGTCAACAAATGAAAAGCACAATGTGTAGCCCACTCTCCAAAGGCCAAAATAATACATTTTCCTCTTCATTGTTGTTTTTCTTATCTTGATGTGGACCGAGGTGCTCTCCTTCCTCTCATGCTAGCTCCAGGCTTGGCTTAACAACAAACTCTGTTTCCATGTGGCCCTATCATTGGCTTCACAACTGGGTTTGAAGTACCTGTGTTTATTGTTCCATGTCCTCTTTCCTTCCTCTCTGTTTGCAGGCAAGGCCTTGTAACTGGCCCCTTCTCCAGATTGCCCCACTCCCTGCTTGACCTGTGACTTTCTGGGTCTCATGTTAACCCTCCTCGAATTCTCCAGAAGAAAGGATCTGATGACATAAACGTCTCGACAGCGAAACAGTGACCTTGATAAACAGAAAGAAAGTAATTAGAAAGTATTGCAAAATGCCAGAAACATGTATACGCAAGAGCGGGGCAGGTCCGGCCAAAATTATTATGGGTTTGCTGTTTCTCATTTTAAAATACACTGATGGAACAGGAGTTTCACGGTCAGTATTATTCCTCTTTCCACAGATAGTTATGGGAACAGGCACTCCTGATGCTGGGGTCTCACTGCTCTTAAAAACTATGAAATATGAACAAAAACAAATCAGCCAGTTGGTCCATGTTTTGGCAGTTCAAGGATCCTAGTGAAGGCGTGTCACTTTCAAAAGAAAATATGCAAATGTTATTGAAGCACCTCTTGGGACAGAGTTAGGGGCTAGAGTAAGGACATGGGAATCGGAGCTAATCTTTCTGTTCTACAGGGGGATAGAGTGAATAACAAATACCACTGAGGGGAGGGAGAGGAGGAAGATGTCCCCAGGCCAGCAGAAAAGTTTTGAGTCAGAAATTCTAGAACCAAGCTTCAGAAAGGGTAACCTAGACTTGTTTTGAACACAGATCGAATATCACTCACAACACCAGGCCATCAGGGTTGTGTGTATCCCGTAACATGTTAACCCCTTGCTGTGTGTTTCACATAGATAGATCACAGATTTTTATTTATCCCTCTGTTAATCTGATATTCTTGACAACCAACATAACGGAGAGGAGAGAATGCAAAAGGCAAAGAAAGGAAAGGATCTTACTCTGCTTTTTCAGTGCAGGCTGCCTATTTGCCAAACAACACATATTTACTGAGCATGATATGAGGCAGGCACTGCCCTCAGCACTCGGGATTAATAGCACACTACACACAGTCCCTGATCTCAAGGATCTTCATGGAGAGGAAGAGACCATGAGGAAGTCAATAAACAAATCAGTGAGGCAACTCTGTGTGACGACAAATGTTAGAAAAGACAACAGTATCAGGCAATTTTCTTTTTATCAATAAGAGACTAGTCAGTTACTGTAGATAGGCAGGCCAGGTGAGAGTCATTTGAACTGAGGCATACAGGAGGAGAAAGGAATGTTAAGTACAAAGCCCTTGGGGCAGTAATGAGTTTGGCACATTCAAGGAACAGAAAGAAGGCCATGTGCCTGGAGAAGCATGGACGGTTGTGACAGGAGACAAAGCTGAAGTTGTAAGTTGGATTTAATTATGCAAGTCTTGGGGGCGGCGTCTGGGTAGCTCAGTCAGTTAAGCATCTGACTCTTGCTTTTGGTGGAGGTCATGATCTTGTGGTTTCGTGAGTTCAAGCCCAATATCCAGCTCTGTGCTGGCAGCACAGAGCCTGTTTGGGACTCTCCTTCTCTCTCCTCTCTGACCCTTCCCCACTCGTGCTGTTGCTGTCTCTATCAAAATAAATAAACTTTTAAAAAATGTTTTAATTTTTTAAAAAATAATTAAAAAATAATAAACCGTATGGGTCTTAAGTTTCTGCATATATGTACAGTGTGGCTGTCACAGACAGGGTGAGGAGAGCAGACACGGCTTGTCTCCCCTATGTCTACCCCAGCCTGGAAAATGCATTCTCACAACTAGTTAGCGTAAAAGAATTATTCTGTCCTAGACCAAATTTTCTAGAAGTCCCTGAGACAAGGGCTCACCTACAAGTGATTGACTAAGGAAGCATCCCAGGAAGAAACCAATAAGGGAAGGTGGAAAAGCAAGAGAAAGATGAAAAAACTAAGGAAAGGGGCGTCCTCAGGTGGGCTTCAAGAGCTATAACCTAATCCCTGCAGGCAACTGTGAGTAAAGAGTGTGTAACTTGACACCTCACAGTGGTCCTAATTTGACATAAGGAGGCTGTGTTTACATAGTCTTACATCTGACAGTTGCTGGTTAAGGGCCACTCCAGGCAAAGTGGGCTCCAGTGTCCTATGCAGAGTCCTCTGAAAAAGAGCTGCGGTGGTAATTATTGGAAGCAAAAGCACACTGAAGCGCACACACGCGCGTGCGCACGCGCGCGCGCGCGCGCACACACACACACACACACACACACACACACAGAGTAAAATCAGATCCTACAGGGCTGGCAGATTACCTATATGATCCATCACACAGCCTAAGTTTTCAAAGTAAGTTTCCATCACTTACTCCCTCTGTGATCTCAGTGTTCTCATCTATATAATGTAGATAATCATAGTCCCTTCCTTATGGGACTATTCCAAAGATTTAAATAATGATAATGCATTTAATATTTTAACACAATACCTAGCATATAGTAGGCACTCAACAAATGGTATTTTTTAATCTAATCAGGCATTCTAAAATTGCTACACCAATCTAATGAATATGTTTCCATTTATTGCTTTCTCCATACTCATCTGAGATCATAAAAGCCCCACCTACTTCCATAAATATAATAGCTTTATAATAAGGTCAGTTGGCAGGCTAGAGGATTATTCTCAGAACCTTCAAAGAGAAATATAACTGCATTCCCACCTAATTATACATCAAGGCATCTTTAAGAATTTCTTCCTGCTGGGGAGGACTAGGAATATTCTTAATAATAACTGGGGAATGTCATTATCTATCACAAATACATTTAGAAATCACAGATGTCCAAAGACTTCAATCAAATTCTTTACATTTGAGTCCATTAAAGGTGATAATGGACTTGCAGCTGCTTCATGGATTCTTGGATATATTTCACTGCCTCCACAATTGTACTTCAAATGCTACCTTACTTCTTGATAATGAAGACACAGGTTCACTTCAGCAGAACTTTTTAAAACTTGATTAAAGGACCCAATGTCAAAGGATCTCTATTTAGTACGCAGTGGGACTTTGAACATCTAATCATATTCACATGTCTTTTATCATCCCACTTCCTGGCACCAACATTTTGAGTGGTTTCCAGGCTGGCCTATTTCTTTTTGATCCATTAAAATGAGCCCAACAACAAGCAAAGGATGACCTTAAAGTATGGGACTTAGAAACCAAACTCAACATGCACAGAGTTCTAATATAGAACCTGATACCACTCAGCTCAGGTTCTGGTTGGAAAGGAGAAGAATACATTCCATTCATTCCACTTCTGTGTGTGTGTGTGTGTGTGTGTGTGTGTGTGTGTGAGAGAGAGAGAGAGAGAGAGAGAGAAGCAGAACACAAGGGAGAGTGGGGCAGAGGAAGCAGGAGACACAGAATCTGAAGCAGGCTCCAGGCTCTGAGCTGTCAGCACAGAGAACCACGAGATCATGACCTGAGCCAGAGTCAGACACTTAACCAACTGAGCCACCTTGGCACCCTGAATACGTTCCACTTCCTAAAGTCAACACAATCTATTTAGACGGTAATAAAAGAACTTTATTGATAGATTGTTTGTGACAAGCAGTTGTCTTAGACTTCTAAGTAAAGGTGGATCCTCCTTCATGGTTCCCTCCTTTTCCTAGTCACACCCCACTGAAATTCGAATAAAGAAATAAAAAATTGTATTAACCCAAAAGGACGAATAGCTTGTATTTCTGAGGGATTGGTTGTAATAAATCTATTTTCATTCATGATTTTGTCTATTGGGGTGCTCTCTCTTTTCTTTTTGAGAAGCCTGGCTAGAAGTTTGTCAATTTTGTTTATTTTTTCAAAAAACCAACTCTTGGTTTCACTGATCTTTTCAACTGTGGGATTTTTTTTTGTTTTTGTTTTTGTTTTGGATTCTATACGATTTATGTCTGATTTTGATTATTTCTCTTCTTCTGCTGGGTTTGGGGTGCTCTTGTTGCTCTTCTTCTGGTTCCTTTAGTTGTGCTATTAGATTTTGTATTTGTGCCTTTTCTAGTTTCTTGAATACGTCTGGAGTGCAATGTACTTTCCTCTTAGGACTGCCTTTGCCACATCCCAAAGAGTTTGGGTTGTTGTATTTTCATTTTCATTCATTTCCATATATTTTTAAATTTCTTCTCTAATTGCCTGATTGGCCCATTCATTCTTTAGTAGGGTGTTCTTTAACCTCCATATTTTTGGAGGTTTTCCAGAATTATTCATGTGATTAATTTCGAGTTTCATAGCATTGTGATCTGAAAGTGTGCATATGATCTTGATTCTTTTATATTTTTTGAGGGCTGCTTTATGACCCAGTATGTGACCTATCTTGGAGAATGTGCCATGTGCACTTGAGAAGAAAGTGAACTCCATGGCCTTAGGATGTAGAGTTCTAAATATATCTGTCAAATCCATCTGGTCCAATGTGTCATTCAAGTCCATTGTGTCTTTAGTGATGTTCTGTCTAGTTGATCTATCCATTGCTATAAGTGGAGTATTAAAGTCCCCTGCTATTAGCATATTCTTATCCATAAAATTGTTTCTGTTTGTGATTGTTTTATGTAATTTGGGTGCTCCCATATTCGGTGCGTAGACATTTATAATTGTTAACTCTTCCTGATGGATAGACCCTGTAATTATTATATAATGCCCTTCTATATCCCTTGTTACTGCCTTTATTTTAAAGTCCAGTTTGTCTGATATAAGTATAGCTACTCCAGCTTTCTTTTGACTTCCAGTGGCATGATAGAGATTTCTCCATCCCCTTACTTTCAATCTGAAGGTGTCCTCAGGTCTAAAATGAGTCTCTTGTAGACAGCAAATAGATGGATTTTCGTTTTTTTGTCCATTCTACTACCCTATGACTCTTGATTGGAGCATTTAGTCCATTTACATTCGTGTTATTATTGAAAAATATGGGTTTAGAGTCATCGTGTTCTCTGTAAGATTCATGCTTGTGTTGGTGTCTCTGGTACCTTGTGTTCCTTGCAACATTTCCCTCATAGTGTCCACCTTAGGATTTCTTGTAGGACTGGTTTAGTGGTGATGAATTCTTTCAATTTTTGTTTATTTGGGAAGACCTTTATCCCTCCTTCTATTCTGAATGACAGGCTTGCTGGATAGAGGATTCTTGGCTGCATATTTTTCTGTTCATCACATTGAAGATTTCCTGCCATTCCTTTCTGGCCTGCATGTTTCAGTAGAAAGGTCTGTCACCACTCTGATAGGTTTCCCTTTGTATGTTATGGCACTTTAATCCCTAGCTGCTTTCAGAATTCTCTTTGTCCTTATATTTTGCCAGTTTCACTATGATATGTCATGCAGAAAATAGATTCAAGTTAAATCTGAGAGGAGTTCTCTGTGCCTCTTGGATTTCAATGTCTGTTTCCTTCCCCAGATTGGGGAAGTTCTCAGCTATAATTTGTTCAAGTACTCCTTCAGCGCCTTTCCCTCTTTCTTCCTCTTCTGGGATTCCTATGATATGGATATTGTTCTGTTTGATTGTATTACTCAGTTCTCAAACTCTCCTTTTGTGCTCCTGGATCAGTTTGTCTCTTTTTCTCTGCTTCCTCTTTTTCTATAATTGTGTCTTCTAATTCACCTATTCTCCTCTCTGCCTCTTCAATCCGTGCATTGGATGCCTCCATTTCATTATGCACCTCATTTATAGCATTTTTTAATTCATCACAACTATTTTTAAGTTCCATAGTCTTTGTAGCAACAGCTTTTCTGATGTCTTCCATGCTTTTTTCAAGCCCAGAGATTAATTTTATGACTATTGTTCTAAATTCTTGTTCAGTTATGTTGCTTATATCTGTTTTAAGCAGCTCTTTAGCTGTCATTTCTTCCTGGAATTTCTTTAGAGGAAAGTTCTTCCGTCTCGCCAGTTTGGCTAGCTTTCTGTCTCTTGTTAGTTTTAAGAGCTTGTTATGCACTCTGCACCTGTGAGTACTGCTATATTAACGAAGGCTTATTGACTGTCTAGGGCCTGTCCATTCAGGAAGTGTTCTTTTAATGTTGTCTCTTGGTTTCTCTTGTTGTTTGGTTATTTTATTTCCCTACTTGTAGTGGTATTTGGGACTCTCCACCATGTGTACTTTGGCTTGTTTCTTGAGGTAGCCCTGGAAAAGAAAACAGACAAACACACAAGGAACAAAGGCATGAAAATGCACAGACAAATCCAAGAAATGAGCAAACCGAAAGGAGAAAGAAAAAGAAAATAAGAAAAAGAAGAAGAAAAAAAAGAAAAGAAACAAAACAAAACAAAAAGTCAAAAGACAGTCTCAAAGCATAGAACCAGAATTCCCAGCTACAAATAGAGAGCACGGTTTATACAGTGCTGATGGAAAAGCATATACACAGAGAGAAGTGTCAGGACAGGGAGAAAGTGAAATTGGACAATGACCAGGCAGAGAGACTAAGAGGCTTAATTCAGAGAGAGAAAGAGGAGAATATGGTAAAAGGTGAAGAGAAAGAAACGAAGATAATGTTACTCAGAGAAACTATATAGTCTGATTACTCCAGAGAGAGAGAGAGAGAGAGAGAGATAGAAAGATAGCAGTGGAGGTGTAGAATATACATCTAGAGAATGGATTAAATGTGACAGTTTAAGCAAACCAATGACCAGAGTGCCCAGTCCAGCAGAGGGGAGGGATATGAATAAAACAAGAGGAAAATATATCCGAATAGAAAGAAATGATCTAGAATTAATCAATGCAGTGCATCCATGTTGGTCTTGTCCTGGGCTCTGGTTAAAAAAAAGGGGTGGGGGGAGCTCTCTAGTGGGGATGGGTGTGGTTTGGTGTAGATAGGTCTTAGCCCAAAAAGAAATAGAGTGGAAGAGGAGGGGGCAAAGGAATGGAATTAGAGGGGAGACTGAAAACAGAGCGATTAAAATCCACAGATTAAACTGTAAGAACTTTATATTTCTTCCTCTACATGTCCCCAAACAATAGTAAGCTAGGCAACCAACCATCCCTTCATCTCATTCCAGTCTGAAGCTGGAGTCTCTTCCCTAGGGAAGCTGAACAACACAGATATAAGACCTTTGAGACGTGTGTGGAGCCCCAACAAAGCTGCCCCCCTCATTACTTATCATCTTCGAATGAAGCCCACCAGTGCAAAGGCCTCCCCACGACAGATAACTTCCAGCCTGCTTTCTAGTCTTGCTCTCGGTTATATCTGGAAAGCCCAGAGATGCCCAGTTATTGCAGCAGATTTCTGGCCTGAAAGACACCCAAACAAACAGAATAGGAGGATATAAAGGAAACAGAAGCAACAAATGAAAAGGAGAATTTCAAAAAATCTATAGTATATATCTTTAGATAGCTAAGTGAAGGTATTTCCATTCGTGAAACAAGAATAAGATGTTACCAAAAAAGTATCAGTCAGCACACAATAAAGAGCTGTCATTTAACATTAAATGAAATGAAAAATTAGATGGAAAGACTAGATGGTAAATTTGATGACAAGTAGAATAATAGGATTTACACAGAAAGTAGAACAATTTTCCAAAGACATAGTAAATGGGAAGAAAAATAAAACAATTAAGTAATCTAGGGAGCCCATTATCATATTAATATGAATTCCAGAATTTAAAAAAGAGCCAAGAAATGGATAACATTATCAAGGTCATGGTACAAGAAGATAATCCATAACTGAAGACATAAGTCTGTAGTTCTCTAAGTGACAAATACAGTGAATAATAAGAGACTCAACTGAGGTTATATCATCAGGAAAAAATCTGAACATCTGGGATAAATGAAGACTCTAAACACTTGCAGAGAGAGAAAATTTGTCATATGCAAATATTGGAAATAAGAATGGCAACACTGGATGCGTCCAAATTTCTGAGGGTAATTATTTGTAATCTAAAATTCTAATGCTAAGTCTAACCATCAATCAAGTACAAGAAGAAAATATAGACGTTTGCTAACATGGAAATGTTCAAATAAACAAACCTCCCATGCACGCTTTTGATGAGAAGCTACTAAATGTTTCAATAGTAGAAAGAGGAAGATGTGAGCTGAAGAAAGATTTAACAAAAGAAGAAAGTGAAAAGAATTCCCAAACAGGTGGTGAAAAGAAGACTCATAGTGATAACAGTGTGGAAGCCTAGAGATCAACCATTTCAGATCGAATAAGAAGACCATAGAGAGATTTCCCAAATGGAAAAATATGGAACAGATGTGTTTAATCATTTGCTAACAAAATATTGCTATCTTTAATAGATCAGTGAGCACATTCGGGGAAAAAAAATAGAAGTCTATTGAAAGCTGAAGTAAAAACAGAGGCAATTGTGGTTGCCCGAGGTATGGATAGGGGTGGTTAAAATGGGTAAGGGAGTCAAAAGGTACAAACTTCCAGAATGGTGACTATAATTAAAAACACTGTGTTGCATTTTTGAAAGATGCTAAGAGAGTAAATGTTAAAAGTTCTCATCATAAGAAAAAAAATGTGTAACCCAGATATAGTGATGGATGTTACCTGAACTTATTGTGATCCTTTTGCAATATATACAAATGTTGAATCATAATATTTTATATCTGTAACCAATATAATGTTATATGTCAATTATACTTCAATAAAAAAATTTAAAACAGAGGCAACTATTAACTCCAAGAAAAACAAAAATTATATAAAAATGCAACCATAATATACTACATTTCTCAGCAGTAAGTGACATAAATTGAAACAGTGTAAACTCCAACTCTGATCGAACCAAAAATTGTGATAGATTGGATAGACTACAGAGACAAGTGAAAAGAAAACTAAGGAGAAAAGTATAAGATAGTGAAATTCTCAACTGCCTAGCAGGAAATAAAAAAATAATGTTAAGAGATAACAACATAAGAATATTATTTGACATGTGGAAGGATATATCAGAAATAATTTCTAAAAAGGAATGAGGAGTGCCAGGGTGGCTCAGTCAGTTAAGCAGCCAACTCTTGATCTCAGCTTAGGTCATGATCCCAGGGTCATGGGATCGAGCCCCTGAAGATTCTCTCCCTCCCTCTCTACCCCTTCCCTGTTCATGCTCTCTCTCTCTCTCTCAAAATAAATAAATAAACATTTTTAAAAATAATAATATAAAAAGGAATGAAAGGGATTATTTCTGGGGATAGAAGGTAGAAAATGAAAAAGTAAGAAACAGAGGTCCACTTTTTTGAAATAAGTGTTTTAGAACTAGCTGAATTGCTTTTTAGTATATACATATAAAACTTTCATAGAAATTTTTTTTTTTAACTGAGGAGGGAATAAGGAAGGTTGTTGGCTTGTGTGACCCACTCTCTATCTAACAAATATTCACAGACACAAAAGACTGTGTTTAAAGACTAAACCAGTTTGGAACTGAAAATCAAAAACATACTTATTTCCCCAGAAAATAGATTCAAACCAAATAAATAAAACATCGAGTTCACTTTATGGTCAGTTCAAAAAATGCATAAAGTAGTCTTTCAGTTTTAATTCTCTTTGATTATTTGTATATATGCATGTGTATATAAACTTTCAATAATTTTTATTAAATGATTAACATTGGGAATGCCTGGGTGGCTCAGCAGGTTAAGCATTGGACTCTTGATCTTAGCTCAGGTCTTGATCACAGCTCGGGTCTTGATCTCAGGGTTGTGAATTCAAGCCCCACTTTGGGCTCAGCTTTGGGCTCTGTGCTGGACATGAAGCCTACTTAAAAAATATATGTATATATATTTAAATGACTAACATTGCAAGCCAGTTCTTTTTTTTTTCTTTAAAGGTAGGTTGTCAGATAAAATACAGGAGATTCAGTTAAATTTGAATTTCAGAAAAACACCAAATTTTTTTTAAGAATAAGTATGTCCCAAATATTCCATGGGACATACTTACACTAAAAATTATTCACTGTTTATCGGAAATTCAAACTTAACTGGGCATCTGTATTTTTATTTGCTAAATCTGACAACCCTATTTTAAGGGTTGAACACATCTCACATCTGCCTCTGAGTCAGTCTAAGCTGCACCTGCTGTTTTTCATCACATGCTCCCTCTCCACCATTTTCAGCTCCATCTTGGCCTATCGTTTCTCTGTACCTGGTCACTCCAGCACCTCCAAGGCTCTTTTCATCCTAAATAGGCAGTGCTGCCCTCAGCCAAAGGGCAATGCAAAGCTCGTGGTGTTTCACTTTACTGTCTGCCCCTTGACACTTGCCAATATTACTAACCATAGGTGCTGTACTTTTGTAAAAGATTCGGTAACACTTGACATAGAACACTAAATATGACTTAAGATAATATAGGAAAAAAGGAAAGCCTTCACTTGGGACTTTCTCATGGAAAACTCTAGTTCTTAGCTCACTTCCTTCTTCTGTGGTACATTAACAACACATCAGCTTCTGGGTGGTGAAACCATATCCATCAGGCCTCCAGACCATGACTCCCCTCTGCCCTTTTAGGAGAGCTCCATTCCTCCCCATGAGAGTAGGCCTACCTTTTGCCTACCAGTGGAATTTATCAGCATTAAAAATCCCCCAGCAGTGATAGGAATGTTTTATGTCTTGACTACGGTGGTGATTACACCAGTTCACACATTTGTCAAGACTCATGAGTTGTGCACATGGAATGCATGCATTTAATGATATATTAATGACACCTCAGTGAAATGGATTTTTGAAAAATATCCCCCAGCAATATTTTTACTAAAATGTGAGTTAACCGTTCTGGAATCTAAAATAACACTACAGAGATTTCAGCAGGATGGGCCAGGGTTTTGCATTCCAAGTTTGGTTTAATTCCAGTTCTGGCCACCGGTATGAAGTAGCCGTATGCCTCCTTTTGTGTCTTGTGGTGGTCTAGCCTCTTGTGGGTACTTTTAAATAACACACACACACACGCGCACACACACTGTCTTAGGCACAGTATAATACAGTCCACCTAAATATCTTACAGAAAGCAAAATTACCTAATATTCAACTCATGTGACCTAGATGATGTATGTAAGATGTCACTTAGTAGAACAATTTAATCGAGACAAAAGCATTGGCCTTGCTGTACAAATGCTCTCACATGTGAGGGAATATTAAAAATTATTAAATGGGAGGGGTGGGAATGGGGGATGGAAATGTTTAACGTTGTTTTACAGGAACTGTCTTGGCTTCCAGGACCTTTCTACTCAACAAAGGGAAAATTCCATTTTCAGCTCAAACCCTGATCAGGAAATTATTCTTCCCCAAAGGGAGGGAAACAGCAGAAAATTTCCTCACTACTTCACATCCCAGAAAACACAAACAGGACAGAGAGGCCGGAAGAGCTTGAGCTCCACCCAGACAAAAGCCATTTCTGGAAAAGGAATAATTTAGGGCCAGGCATTCTGCAAATAATGGAGGAGGAAAGAAAACCTCTTAAGCAAAGAGTGGGTACTTAAAGTAACTCTCGTGAAAGCATGTAAACAAACTCTAACAACTTTCTATAAACATTAACAAATAAGTGCTCTGATACTAAAGAGAGAGAGAAGGAAAGAAGAAATAAAATAACCTAATACTAAATCAAAACAGACCAAAGGGTCCCCAGCAAACAGAATATCAACAGAAACACGATGGATTATGATCGGAATAAGTAATTTTGACAACTCTCTTGAATAGCCACTGTGTGCCCAGGACCATTCCTAAATCTTTTAGGAATGCATTTAATCCTACAACAGCCTATGAGCTAATACATTATTAGTCTGACTTTCTATGAGCTAGAAACTGAGCCAGGAGACTGCAAGCAACTTGCACATGTGAGTAGCAGAGTCCAGAAGTGAATCCATCTCCCCCTGAACATTCTTAACACATGACCACTGTGCTCCCGCCCACTGCGGCTGAAAGTGTTCATGGAACCCACAGAGGCATGGGCATCATTCTGGAGCTTGTTAAAATGTAGAATCTCAGGTGGCATCCCCAGACCTACTTAACCAAATCTGCATTTCAACAAGAGCACCAGGTGAATCTATGCATATTGAAGTCTAAAAAAGCACTATACTAGTCCCTTTCTGAAGACAGATAAATCTTAGTCTTATTTGATTCTTATTTATCACTAGTTCCTTCTTGAGAATGTGGGAGAAATGAATAACGGAATCTATTGTATAGAATTCATAATTATTTTAAATACAGTATGGGGTCTTTTTGTAGCAAGAAAACATGTATTGCTCAGTTAGGTTCTTGCAGGCAGCAGAGACTAGCCAAACTGCTAAAGCTTTCCACCAAGCACCCCTAACAGCTGGGCCCCCAACCCAAGAGGTTTTGGGAGGCATACCCTATTTTCTATCTCTTTTCCTTACCTTTTTTCTGTTTTCTTTTTCCCTTTAAGTTTATTTATTTTGAGAGCATGCATGCAATCTGGAGCTGAACAGAGAGAGAGGGAAAGAGATCACAGGTAGGCTCTGCACTGTCATCACAGAGCCCAACATGGAGCTCAGTCTCCGAAACTATGAGATCATGACCTGAGCCGAAATCAAGAATTGGTTGCTTAACCACCTGAGTCACCGAGGAGTGCCCCCCCCTTTTTTGATAAACAACTTGACTAAGGTATAATTTAATACTATTGGTTTCACCTGTTAAATTTACAATTCGGTGATTTTTAATAAGTTAATTGATTTTACTGAGTTCTTGATTATAAACTGAGTTTATTGATTATACCATGATTGCCATAATCCAGTTTTAGAGCATTTTCATTACCCCAGGAAGATCCCTCATGCCTATTTACAGTTAACACCCTTTCTCACTACTAGCCCCTGTCTCTGTAGATTTGCCTATTTAATATTTTGTGTAATTGGAGTCATATAATAAGTGGTCTTTTTCATCTGGCTTGTTTCAGTGAGTGCAACCTTTTTGAGGTTTATTAATACTATAGCATATAGCAGTGTTTCTTTTTACTCCTGAATTGTCCATTGCATGGAGCCATAGCCCTTCATTTTATTATTATTATTTTTTTAAGTTTATTTGCTTATTTTGAGGGACAGAGTGAGCACAAGCAGGGCAGAGAGAAAGGGAGAGAGAGAAACCCAAGCAGGCTCCACACAACCAGCACGGAGCCCAATGCTGGGCTTGAAGTCACAAAACATGAGATCATGACCTGAGATGAATCCAAGAGTCAGATATTTGACCAACTGAGCCACCTAGGTACCCCAAGCCATAGTCATTCTCTTGTTTAGCAAGTTTTAAAAAACTGTGAAGCCTCAATATTTATCTTTAAAATTCACCCAAGTGTTGCACATGTCTGTGCTGGCCTTCATAAAGAAGTGTCTTACATAACGTGTTGGTTTCCTTGAGATCTTTTAAAATTAAATTGTTGCTCCAGCTTACCTTAGACTTGATCAGGTGAGATCCATAACCTTGGGTGATAGCCGTTAATTATAGGGTAGAGAGAAAGGTGTTGTCATATTAGTCTTTAATCATACAAATCTTCAGATATTCCCAAACTAATCCTCCTGTAATTTGCTTTGAGTTTCAAGATAAAGATACCCAGAAGGTACTGGTATAAAGAGATAGAAGAATGAGATAGACCGACATAAAATTGCAGTCAAGATCTTAAGGACCAGAACACTGAGAAAAATAACATACCTCCTTTAGAAATATTGCTTTAATAAAGGACTTTTCCTGCCACACAGAACAAATAGCTACCCTACACCCTAATACCCAAAAGCTTACTCTTTTTAAAAAAAATTTTTTTAATGTTTATTTTTAAGAGAGAGATGGAACATGGGCAGGGGAGGGGCAGAGAGTGAGGGTGACACAGGATTCCAAAGCAGACTCCAGGCTCTGAGCTGTCAGCACAGAGCCTGACACAGGGCTCGAACTCATGAGCTATGAGATCATGACCTGAGCTGAAGTTGGAAGCTTAACTTTTTGAGCCACCAAGTTGCCCCCAAAAGCCTACTCTTTAAGGGATGTTCTTCCTCATGCATTCTAAAGTTCTCATTGTTGACTTTGCCAAATCTTGGAATAGTCCCATAGGACTGTTAATCAACTTCACAGATAATTAACTCATTGATAAAAAGCACCATCAAGTCACCCAGAGCAAAGACCTTGGTTTCTAACACCATTTTTTAATAAAAGAAACCAGAGTTCCTTGGAGAGAGAGCTGATTCAAGGACGGGGGCAGGAAATACACAAGATAATCTTGGAGCATCTTGTGGTACCAGAGAGTAAGAAAGTGTTCAAAAAATAATAATGTGTCAGGGGGATATAGAGTCAACCTGAAAGAGTTCCCAATGGCCAAAGCTGGAAGAATTTGAGAAACAAAATAAGTAAAGTAGCATTGAATTAAAATCCAAAATGTAAAATAAATATCCATGAGACCATACTAAGTAAATTATTGAATGAATAAACAAATGAGGGAGAAAAGGCAATTTCCTGTACAGAAACACTGCAAATGTTTGGTGTAGATTCTCCTCCCTTAAGAAGGTAGACCTTCACCCCCATCCATAAAGTGTGGGCTGCATTTAGTGGCTTGCTGCCAACAAGTGGAGTGTGTAAAGGGAGAGCAAAGTTATTTCCCAAAGCACCGCTCTGGCCAGGTGATCAAGGTTAACACCATCAATGATAAGTCATCCTGAAAATATGTACCCTTTAAATAATGTGATGAGAAGGCAGTTTCATTTCTGTGGTCTTCCTCCCCACCATCCCCCCCAAACCAGAAGTATTTTCTAACCATAAGAAAAATATCAGACAAACCCAAACTGAGGAACATTCCGCAAAATATCTGATTAGTACTCCTCAAAACAAGGAATGTGTGAATGTTTCAGAGCTGCCACAACCAAGGAGACACGACAACTAAATGTAGTGTGGGATCCTAGACCCAGTATGAATCCTGGGACAGAAAAAAGGCATTAGAAAAAAGCTAATGAGGGACACCTGGGTGGCTCAGTCAGTTCACCATCCGACTTTAACTCAGGTCATGATCTTGCGGTTCATGAGTTCTAGCCCCACGTTGGGCTCTCTGCTGTCAGGATGGAGCCTGCTTGGAATTCTCTCCCTCCCCCACTCTCTCTCTCTCTTTCTCTCTTACTCTCCCCTGCTTGCACTCTCTCTCCCTCTCTCAAAAAAAAAACATTAAAAAAAGACGAAACTAATGAGATCTGAATAAAGTATAGAGGTGTCTTAATAGTAATGTACCGATGTCAGTTCCTTAGTTGTGACAAATGCACCATGGTAACATGAGATGCTAACATTAGGGGAAACTGGTTGTGGGGCATATGGGAACTTTCTCTGCTATCTTTGTAACTTTACTGTAAATCTGTACTATTCTAAAACAAAACATTTAATTAAAAGAGAACAAATGTCAGTTACAACCAGTTATTTCAGAAATCTCTCTACAGACAAACATGCAATAAATTAGCCTAACCAACTACCAGCAGTCGAGATTATCTGAGTAGGATCTCTTTCATTCTTTTTAAGGCGTCATGCGCTGCCCGGGCTGATGTCAACCATAGCCAAAAGCTCTGAGCTACATAATGATGACTCACAAATCCATACAGTTACTATCCCCAGCCCCTATTCAAATATTCAAAGCTGAACAGTGTTTCCATATAGCTGTCTTCCCAGCCCCTCAAACATATGTGACAACAAGCTGTGGACCAGAAAGCTGTGCAGAGTTGTTGGCTATTATATTAATGGTTCAAACAATCAACACAGACTCATTTTCAGGAAGACTGTTTGTGACTTTAGCCTTTTGGCTGGTCCCAGTGATTTATATGTTAAAAACTGGATGAATATATGTTAAAAACCATACGTGGAGGGTCACCTGGGTGGCTCAGTTGGTTAAGCATCCGACCCTTGATTTCAGCTCCGGTCATGATCTCATGGTTCGTGAGTATGAGCCCTGCTGTGTGCTGACAGTGCAGATCCTGCTTGGGATTCTTTCTCCCTCTCTCTCTCTCTCTCTCTCTCTAAAAATAAATAAATAAAGTTTAACAAAAAACATACATGGAAGAGGTCCACTAGCAAACAACCGAGTCATGCCTAAATGGTCTGGACAGTCCTTGGGAGCATCATTCAAAATAAACTGAAGCGGTGTGTGTGTGTGTGTGTATTTATTAGTGATTACACGGAAGTGGAGATTATGAATAATGTCAAATCTATCACTAAGGCTCCAAAACCAGGAAGTGGGGACCTAGGCTGGTCCAAGGATGGGAAGTTGGGCTCTCCCTTGGAGTTACTTTCCATCTTTCATTCATTCTTTCCGCACCTACCATGAACCTGGTCACCTGGCCTATTGCCTGATACCAGGTGGTCCCTAGACAACCAGAAAAGAAGAAACGCAAACCAGACCAAAGATGAAATAAATCAAGTCCAGAACTGCCTACATGCAAAAGTTCAAAGTTCTTTCCATTATCCAACAGTCCCTGGCATATAGTAGGTGCTTAATAATTATTTGTCAAATTAATGAGTGGACATATCAAGACTTTCCTAGGTACCAAAAACCTGGAGGGGGAGGTTAGGGCCCGAAGGCAAACTCAGGAACTATTCTGAAGATATATCAAAGAAGGAATTAGAGGAATTAGTTATCTTTCCAATTTTGGGGGGGACTAGTGACTTTGCCCCACGCAAGTCCAACCACCAGTGAAACAAAAATAAAATTACTATTTCTAAGCAGGCAGAGGGAACACCTTGGGGAATGATAACATCCAGAGTGAAATACAGAGCCTTTCTACCAAACACGCTTATCCCCGGGCCCCTGTGGAATGAGGTGATGGATTGAGTGCAAAGAGCTTATTCTCAAGCCAGACGCCAAATTAAGTTCTTATTATGACATTGTTCCTATACTTACCCAGTCTCTCTGATCTTAAATTAGCTGAAGAGCAAAAAACAGCCTTGATATAAACTGAATGATCATCTGTGAACAAGTCTTTAAAAGCAGAGTGATCGGCATGATGTTTTAGAAAAAGTACTGAAATAAGAATTAGGAGAGGAGTGTTGACATCAGTTGTACTTTTTCGTTCTTCACAGAATGTTAGATGGGTTATTCCACTTCTGTGACTCCCTTTCCTTTCCTAAAAAGAGAGAGCAGAGTGAAGAGTTGGACCACATTATCTCTAAGGTCCTCTCAGGGTCTAAATCATACCATTCAGGGGCGCCTGGGTGGCTTAGTCGGTTAAGCGTCCGACTTTCGCTTAGGTCATGATCTCGCGGTTCGTGGGTCCGAGCCCCGCGTCGGGCTCTGTGCTGACTGCCAGCTCAGAGCCTGGAGCCTGTTTCAGTCTGTGACTCCCTCTCTCTCTGACCCTCCCCTGCTCGTGCTGTCTCTCTCTCTCTCTCCTAGAAATAAATAAAACATAAAAAAAAAAATTTAAATCATGCCATTCAAAGTGTATTATTCTAGTAATAATAATATAATAATAGCTACTCATATGTTGTATTTACTACGTGCCAGGCACGTTCTATACACTTTGTGAGTATTGTCCCATCAAATCCTCACAACAACTGTATAGTTGTTGTAGGTATCATTATTCCCATTCGTGGCTGAGGAAACCAAAGCACAGAGAGATTGAAGTTCCCAGGCTCCCCTCACAGTACATGACCCCAAGGGCACATTTCTGATACATGTGTATTTCGGTTAAGAGAGCGTCTTGAAAAGGTGGTCACCAGACCAGAAATGTCAGCGTCCTCTGTGAACTTGGCAGAAATGCAAATTCTCCCTGCTCCAGTCCCAGACCACAGAATCAGAAGCCCTGACTTTGGGGCCACGCAGTCTCTCTGAACAAGCCCTCTGGGTGAGTCTGATGGGAGCCAGAATTTGATAACCCCTGCTCCACACAGTCCTGCTCCATGAGTCTTGGCAGAGGTGATGGTGGAAATCAGGAAGTGCAGAAAGTGACGGCTGAGGCATTCTCCAAGGTCAATTACACCCAATGAATGAAGGGTCCCTTAGGCTGAAAAAGGACCTTAAGAAAACCTACACAAGCCGGTCCCGTCTGCAGGCCAGTTACCTCTAGAAGGTATCACCTGCCTTAACACAGCACTCCAATGAGCAAGGAATAAGAAGAAAATCCTTTTTTTTACCTAAAAAATATTGCCCCTGGCCATTTCTTTTTCAGGTTGAGGTATCTTCAAGGCATATCTCTGTGTTTCCAATGCCAGCTATGGACAGCAATTTGATTCTACAGAAGAAATCTAGCTGGAGCCACCAATGGATGCTTTGATGTCTTTATGTCCAATGGACAGTCTCAGACACAGTATCTGATGTTCTGAAAGTGGTAGAAAGCATCTTACAATTCTCTTCTTGCTCTTTGGGCTCAACGTTGTTGATTCAGTGGCTTTTTTCTAAGAGGCACACCAGATTGTCAGCTTGCGTTCTTTAAAAAAAAAATCTCCAGGCTAAGATATTCAAATTGCCAAACCCATGGTATCATGGGAGACCATTATAAAATCCTCTCTGAGTTAAGTCTGCATGCCTCAAAGAGCAAAAAATTAATATACTGTCGTTACGCAGTTGAGAGGGGAAATTAATTTACACAGAAACCTTTTCTAAGGCATGTTCAGGCTGCCCGGATACTGCTCCAAATGGGAGCATTATTGGCCTTCCCAAAATAATACACCATATGCCCTAATCTGGCAGACACAAAGATAATTACATGACTCTGGCAGAGCCAATATGCTTGCTAATAAATGGGAAAATGAGGACAATGCAAATCAAAGTTAAGTTCAATGGTTATTCAGAAGTGTGGTAGGAAAGCTACCTGCCACAATGAAACATTATGACAAGCAGGAAATGGGTCTGTTGCATAGGTTAAAAGAGCCAAAGCTGCTGTGAGATACCCATTTATATCCAGGAAGGCTAAAGGCAGAAGTGGAGTCTGTGGGCATGTGTGGTAGCTATCTATGTCTCCAAATCACAGGGCAACTCCTTTTCTAATAATCTGCTCTTATAGGGATTCAATGGGAGGTCTTAAAAAGCCAAGGCTCGGAGCGCCTGGGTGGCTCAGTTGGTTAAGTGTCGACTTTGGCTCAGGTCATGATCTCAAGGTTAGTGGGTTTGAGCCCTGCGTTGGGTTCTGTGCTGACAGCTAGCTCAGAGCCTGGAGCTTGCTTCAGATTCTCTGTCTCCCTCTCTCTCTGACCCTCCTCTGCTCACACTGCCTCTCTCTCTCCTCTCTCTCTCAGAAATAAATACAACATTAAAAAAATTTTTTTTTAAAAGCCAAGGCTTAAATTGCCAAATTTCACACAATTATCTCCAATCTTAAAGCAAAAAATATAGGGGTGCCTGGGTGGCTCAGTCGGTTAAGTGTCTTGGGCTCAGGTCACGATCTCAGTCTCATGAATTCAAGCCCCATGTCAGGATCTGTGCACTGATTGTACACAGCCTGCTTGGGATTCTCTTTCTGTCTCTCTCTCTCTTTCTACCCTTTCCCCACTTGCACTTTCTCTGTCTCTCCCAAAATAAATAAATACTGAAAAAAATTTTTTTAAACAATTAAAAGAATAAAGCAAAGGAAATAAAATGTAGAATGTGGTCTGGAAGTTGAATTCACATCAACACAAATCTGCTTTTCAGATTATGGACCCAGATGATGGAAAGCTCTAGCCTATAGTTAAAAATCACCATCTGACATCAGTGTGCTCTTAAGCTCCCTCTTTTTTAGGCCACCGATTTTGTTGTTGTCGCTGTTCATTATTTTCTCATAAAACTACTTGGAATTCTTGTGTCTAAGCTTCTTGGTCCCGACATGCACTAAGAAGTGCTAAGTAACTAGAATTATCAAGCCTCACTCCACAAGACTATGTATGAAAGATGTGGATACTCACCTCCCCCCCCCAAAAAAGTGATGCCCCTTTTAACTTGGAAAACATCTCATTTATGTTGGGGAAAATTCTTTTCCTGCAATTTTTCTCTTTATCTTTCCCCACTAATATGCCCCTTGCCCTAATCTCAGGAAGCCCTCCTATGTCCCAGTGATAAGAGAAACATTGGCTTGAGGGACCTAGAACCATCCAGAATCATAACATACCAGTGGGGTGAGATGTGGGAATATGGCAGGTCTTGTGTGACCTTCTAAGCTGAAGTCCCTCTTGTCAACCACGGAGAAAAAATAAGACATTGGGAACAGGAATCCCCTTCTAGAATGCTAACAAATAAGGTCCCGCGAGTCACTCTTGCCAATTAAATTCCAGGAGAAAGACAGTGACAGATGTGGGGGTGCCAGCAGATTTGAGCTCTGTCAGTACAAATACCTTCACAAGGGAGATTGCATTGTACAGAGGAAGACAGCAGTGATGAAATATTTACATATTTATACATATCTAGACATTAACAAGCTTGCCAGATTCATTCCATGCATTCTAAGGAGTAGTCCCAGGGAAGAGAAGGGAGAGAGAGAGAGAGAGAGAGAGAGAGAGAGAGAGCCCTTGATGAAGGGATGACCACAGGTTTAGGAAACTAGGCAGAGCCTAACCATGACCTCCATTCCAAGAGGGTATCCATCAGGTCATTGCTTCAGGGATAACCTTTGAAAATCATAGAAGAGATTATCACAAGTCCAGATATTTATCTAATAGAACATCTCCTAAAGCATTTTCCACACTACTCCCAGGAGATGATGAGGGGGAAGGGTGCTTCATTGTCAACTAAAATTGGGAAATGTTTTATTCTTAGAGACTCGAAGTGTCCACTGGCTTAGCAAATGCTCTGGAAAGTCCTGCAGTAAAAGAAGCTTTTAAATGTTTAACCCAACATTTCCCTAATTCTTTGGTCATAAGAATTCTTTTATGCACGGATACCTACATCTTATGCAATCCAAATTATCCTTCATCACACTGTATAACGTAGCAAAATTTAATTAGGAAAAATTTCATTTGCTTATTCAGTATTTTAATGTTGAATTAAACAATAGTGCATTTATTTTCCAACCATCTAGCCTAAGACAAGTTCATCTGAGAAAAAGGAAAAAAAGGAACTGGATTGGAGTGCTTATCAGGTTCTGTTTGATTTAAATCTTTTTTATTTATCATTCTTGCACCAGAGGCTAAGGTCAGACTTCTTTCTATAAAGACAAACATAAAAGGCACAACCACACTAGAGGTCATTCCCTGACCCTCTAAAACAACAATAGAAGGATTCTTGCGGGGTGGGGGAAGGGGGGATTATTTCTGAGAAGTGACTGAGTTTGATTGATTTCTGGTCTAGCTTGTCTGCTTGCTGTAGTTCCAAACAAGATACCTAATTTTTTAATAAAAAGGAGTTGCTGAACTGCTTACCCAAGTTCATTTCCACTTACAACAAATTCTGACTGTGAAACTACCAAATGAGTCCTCCTCGCCACCTTCCCCACCCCCACCCCCACCCCCATCTAGGGCTGACTTCCTTATTAGCAATCCAACGCGATTCACCTGCTTTCACCTACCAGCTCCAAGCTAGTTATACTGTAGAACTGGCCCTAAGTCCAGACTGAAATGCAGAGAGACTTCCTTGCTGAGGCAGGAATGACCTTTGTGCCCTCAATTTCTCTTAGGATTAATCAGCTATTGCCACAATGATGCTACATCATGAAGTACCCCATCACAAAACTCAGCGGCTGCAACACACACATATTTATTTCTCTCACAGAGCTCTGGGATGGTTCGTTCTGCTTCTGGTTGGCTGGCTTGGCTCTAAGTTGTGACTGGGGCTCAGGTCTCTTCTTTCTAGGTCTCAGGTTGAAGAGGCAACAGATACTTAAGCATTCTTTCTCTAGAGGGGATCATGAGAGCCTAAGAGGGTATGTATGCCCAATAACCTAAGCACATTTAAGGTCTCTGTTCTTATCATCTCTGCTAACATTCCACTAGAAAAAGAAAGACATGCAACCAAGTCCAACATAAATAGGGGGGGAAAGTGAGGGAGAGAGGAGTGAATAATTGCTGAATGATAGTTCAAACTATATTACACGTCTCTTCCTTTGCTTCACTTTGCTCTACGTGTCTTGAGATTCCCTGACCCCTAACTGCTGGCCTAAGTGATTTGGATCACTTGTATACTGCCTGCTTTCTAACTTTCAAGGGGTCTTCTAGGATGCCAGCCAAATGGATAAGGCTGGCGTGGAGACGTAGAAGGCAAAATCAGATTAAGTGGGACGAGTAGCATAAGGAATCCAAAGAGGAACCAGGGTGGGTACAAGCCCTCGAAATAGAAAGTTGCAAGGGTAACATGGGGAAGCCCAATTCCATCTTCCTGGCTAGAGGGTCCTAGCACTGATGATGGTAAGAGATGAACCTCCATGGTCAGAAGCTGAGTTGACCCTGAAACAGGAAGGAAGCCATGGAGGCAAGGAGATTCAGCAGGTTTTCCTGGCTGGTTTCCACTTGGCCATCCGAGTCTTGTTTTGGACTGTCCCAAGCCAAATTTGTTACTGTGACCTATTTCCCACCAGAGGGTCATGGCACCCTCCCTGATGACAGTAAGTTGGTGGTGGTTCCTCCCTCAATTCCTCACTCACCTCCAGGCATCAGGGTAGGTGCAAGAGATGGTTCTGATTCCCTGTTCCAGCCTCAGCTTAACCCTCCCTGTGATGAGCAGACATGGCCCAGCATCCTCCCAAATGATTGGAAGGTTCATTGGTGAAAGCCAGCGGTTCACCAAAGCCATTGGAATCACCTAGAGATCTTCAAAAAGTGGCTTCTACCCGAAGGCACTCTCATTTAATTGGTTTGGGATACAACCTGGGACTCAGAGTTGTTAAAAGCTCTTCAGATTTTTTTTTTTTTTTGAGAAAGAGAGAGAGTGCAAGTGGGGGAGAGGAATAGGGGAGCAGAGAGAGAGAGAGAGTCCTAAAGAGACTCCACACTCAGCACAGAGCCCAATATAAGGAAGGCCCAATCCCACGACCCTGGGATCATGACCTGAGCCAGAAATCAAGAGTCAGACACTCAACCAACTGAGCCACCCAGGTTCCCCACCTCCTCGGATTATTCTAATGAGTGACAACATTTGGGATCCGCCAGTCTGAAAACCTAATCTAGCCAGTGAGACTAGAATGAAAGTTCATTTTAAATCTGCAGCATGGTTTGGGACAGGCAGCAGGCGACCCTGGGCTGAGCTGGTGTATAGAAACCAGAGACCCCAGCAACTCTGCCTGAGCAAACAAAAGTCTACAATCCCCGATTCTGAAGCCCAAAAGACTCTGAAAACTGCAAGTTCTTTTCAAAACTCCATGGCAGCGGAACCTGACCTGACTTGAACTCACTTGGTGGCAAGACTTGACTATTTATAGTCTTTATTCATCCTACTTAGTGTGAATATTCATGCATTTTGCCAGGAAAATATTAATGTGTTTAATTACACAGCGCTTTCCCAGACCCTGCTGGAGTTGTTACATAACACAGGATATGTGTACCTTTCTACATTCTGAAAATTTCTGAGTTCAGAAAACAAATGTGTGGCCCCAGGGGTTTAGGCTAAAGGAATATGGGTTTCCAGAAGGAATCTGTGTTTTTGCTCCTTGGATATAAAGGGCAGAAAGGAAAAGAAAGGGATAGAAGAGAGTTAAATGACCAAACGACATGGCCCTTGTGTGGCGTACATGCGAGTGTCCAATCTGGGTGGATTAATTAGCCAAAAGGACCACCTCTGGGTAAACACAGCCCTTCAATAGGGCTCACAGCTTGACAAGCAGATCACAGGTTGGATTTTACCCTCACTCACCTCCCTTGGCCAGGTTCTTTTGTGCAGTGCACAAACTACACAATCACACAGGTAGCCTTGCCAAGCAATTCTGATAGCAGCTGGAAACTAAGGTACAGAAATGGGCAAAGCTTTTTCTGAGTACAAGGATGTCTAATATTCAGTGTTTCGTTGTCTCTGTTAATGAAATGAAGTTGTCTCTGCCTCCCAAACCTGTAGGATAGTCTACCTACCCAAAAGCTTTGGAGTGCAGCACATGGGAAGGCCTACATGGAGTATATGCCTGGAAGGGCATGTGTGAGATGGCATGTGTGCACAGGATGGCAAGCATGGGAGGGCCCTAGTTCACAAAATGGGGCATTGGACCTTACACAAACTATTAAATAGGGTTCAATCTATTTTCATCCAACTGTTAAGGTACAGTATTTAGTATGACCTCAGCCAATGTCTGGGCTGCAGAAACATTTCACTGAATATGGACATGAATGTAATAGGAAGGAAGCTAGGAGTGATCAGGTGATTTGCTTAAGTAAAAGTAGTTGCAAAGTGGCAAAGCCAGTTATTCAGCCCACATCTTTCTGATGTCAAAGCCAATGCTCACAACCACCAGTCTATACCTGCCTCCTCCTTGCATATGTAACCACACTTGCCATGCTGTCTGGCATCCACATACTCCAAGGCTTTCAGCAAAAGCAAAAACTGGTGCCCACCCAGCACCGCATCTGGGGCATCTTGTTAAAGCTGTGCCTTAAAACCAAATCACAAGAAGCACCCTACCAGACTAACACACGCATGTGAAACACCTGACTAGCTCCCATAAACCTACCTGACTCATTCACATTTATATAGCCTACAATACAAATGAACCCACAACTTCAGCTGTGTTTTCAGGAGAAATATTTTGTTTAGGGTATTTCATTTCTAGGATTCATTAAACTGCATCTCCAGTAGTTACTTAGAACCAAAAGTGAAAATGTGTTGGGCTGTACATTTGTGATATATACACTCTTCTGATTGTACACTGTACTCCAGTGAAAAGTTTCTTTAAAAAAAACAAGTATCCGTTCTGAGAAACTGGGAAAAAATGCGGTGTTCTTTTCCAGATATAATGTTGTTAATGGAAGCAGAAGTCCTGGAAGGGACTACATTTCCCAGGATCACTTGCTTGAGTCCTCTCCATCTCCAAATGTAATTAATGTCTGGAAGATAAAGGGAGAGGAAGACAATTTTGGGAGCTTAAAGGACTTTATTTATCATTTACATTTCCCAGGATTTCAGGTAAGCTGACTGGATTTCATTTTAGATACTACATAATGAAATGCAGAGTTCATTTTAGGAGCTCTAAATCACTAATTAGAGATTAGAGAAGATGTAAATTACCAATATCAAGAATGAAATAGGGGATATCACTATAGTCTTTGTAGACTTTAAAAGCATAGTAAGAAAAAACTGAACAACTCTATGCACATACATTCAATGATAGACATGGACCACAATTCACCAAAACTCATCCAAGAAGAAACAGATTACCTGAATAGTCCTGTATCTATTAAATAAATTTAATTGATATTTAGAAACCTTCAAAAAGAAGAAAACTCTCAGTCCACAAGACTCTACTAGTGAATTCTGTATCTTCTACTGATCACTTAAGTCAGGTATTTAATACCCTCGTGTGACTTATTCTCACCAATAGAACATGGGCAGAAGTGATATGTGTCATTTCTAGGCCACAGTGCCTAAGATATTGTGAACTTTCTCTACCCTTTTTCCCATCTCCCTAAAGGATGAAGAAGACTCCATTCCCCCAAAGCATAGCAAGTCAACAAAATGGAAATCTTCCCACTGACCAGGAACAGCCATATGGGATTTTTAGTAACCTATAAATAAAATTCTGTGACATTAAGCCATTGACATTTTGGAGATTCCTCATTAAGGCAGCTAGCATTACTCTAAATTATATATCTACTCAAAATCTGTTCACTCCTTCTTCTTGACTAATGGAACCCTGGTTTGGGGTTTGGGGCATTTTAGGTTGACAATATGTCCACTTAAAAATGCTAAGCTCACTATATTTTCTTGCAACTAGGCCACACGACTCCAGTCCTGGTCAATGAGATGTAAAAGGGGTTTTCTGGCTATGACCTACAGGAAAGTCCTTTGAAAGACTCAGCTGCATCCCGTGTGGAGCATAGGCATGCAACACGACGTGTAGCAGCCATTACACAACCATGAAAGCATGCTAAAGGCGGCCATGAGCACCTCTTATGAAAACCACTCAGTCAAAAAATAGAAAAAACAGCCACTCCCCAGAAATCCCTGGGGTACCCTTTCCTGATCACAATCCTTTTTCTCTCCCTAGAAGTAATGACTACCCTGCTCATTCTTATTTATGGCACTCCCCTACCCCACATACATGTACTCCCAACACACATATTGCAAACATTCCTTTTCAATGGCATTTGGGTTTAAGGAGTAGGGGACATGAATGTCCTCATGGCAATGACATAGTGGTGTCCTCAGACCTAGTCTCCTCTAATAGTGTATGCCATCTTCATGACAGAGACAATCAAGACCCACATGTTGTATGAGCTCTCTTTTCTGCCTCAGTGTCTATTTCTCTTTCTGCCTCCTCTTTACCCTTAAAACACCTCACCAGAAGGGACAGGCTTTCTATTATGTCATATTCTCCTTTTTCCCAACTCTAGCCTCAAGACCAAGCCTTAATAGGAATAAATATTTCTTTCCTCACTAAATAAGAGAAACCCTAGGAAGGGTGGCTTTTGCTATGCTACAAAAAGAACTAAAGGAATTTAGAAAAATCACCCTTCTCAATAATGCCTAATGCTTGAGTCTATCTCTTGCCAAAGAAGTCAAGAACTTAATCTTTCCTGCCTAAATCACTGCCCCTCCAGGCTGGTAGTTCAAGGAGAACATAGTGGCTTAAAATACAACCATTTATTCTGCTCATGCATCTGCAGGTCAGCTGGGCAGCTTCTTCTGATCTCAGCTAAGCTCACTCATGCATCTGCAGTCCAGCTGTGGATTGGCTCGTTGGCTCTGCTGATCTTAGCTAGGCTTTCTCTTACATGCCCAGGGGTCGTTTGACTATCAGCTGTTCTACAAAGGCAAGTAAAAAACAAGTAAGTAAACATTAAAAAAAAAAATAAAGCCTTCAGGAAGAGAATTGCAAATACTTAAGTGTAGCACAATGTTGGCAATTACTGGAATGATGAGTGCTGAGGGAATATGGGTATCAATCTATAGTTCGGTGGGTGGTCCATGATGGAACTGACCCATCAGATTCTCACTCAGGAATTAGTACTGGAGGTCTGGATAGATGTGACAGAAGAAGAAAAACACACCAATTAACAGGACATAGAAAAATGGAGTATCTCTATCTCGTTCTATGCTACAATATCTAGAAATATGCATTTTATAACAAAGCCCCCTTTCTTGAAAATACCTAAACATATCTTTGTGTGTATTTTGATTGCTAAAAATGGGCCAAATTCTCCCTCTCTCCCTGTATCCGTGACCCTTTGCAAAGTGATTTTTAAGCTTTCCAATGAAAACGTATATCAATTTGCATACCTTTTGAATCTGGGCTCTCCTTGTTACTTCCTTTGGCAATAAGATACTATAAAAATGATAGTGATCCAGTTCCAAGTCTGGGTCTCAAGAGGTGCACAATTCCCTACTCTTTTTTGGATCCATACTACCACCGTAAAAGAGAGGACTAGAGAGACCATGCGAAGAAAAGGAATCATTTTTGCAATTCCAGCCAAATTTGTCGCAGAGCCTCCAACTGTCGCTGGCCCTTAAGCACCAAAGATCAGCAGAGCTGCCTGCGCAAACCATAGCTAAGGGAGCCCAACCCAGGCAAGAACAATTTCCTGGCAACTGAAAGGGTTTTCTTTCTTTAGTATTGTTAATAATGTAGATTACATTTATTTTTGAATACTAAACCCGCCTTGCTATTCTCAGGACAAACCCCATCTGGTTGTGATGTATTCTTCTTATATATGGCTGGACTCAATTTGTTAATATTTTGCTAAAGATTTTTGCATCTGTACCATGAAGTTTGGTGATCTGTGTTCCCTTTTCTTTAGTCCTTTCGCCTGGGGTTTAAATCAAAGTAATGCTGGCCTCATAGAATAAATTTGTAAGTATTCCCTCTCTATCTATTTTTCTGGAAGAGATGTTGTAGAAGTGGTGTTATTTCTTCATTAAATGTTTGGCAGAATTCACCAGTGGAGACTTGTGGACTGAGAGTTTTCTTTTTCTGAAGGTTTCTAAATATCAATTAAATTTCTTTAATAGATACAGAACTATTCAGGTGATCTGTTTCTTCTTGGATGAATTCTGGTAAATTGTGGTCCATGTCTATCATTGAATGTATGTGCATAGAGTTGTTCAGTTTTTTCTTACTATGCTTTTAAAGTCTGCAAAGACTGCAGTGATATCTCCTATTTCATTCTTGATATTGGTAATTTGTATCTTCTTTTTCTTTTCCCTGAACAGTATGGCTATAGTTATATAAGTTTTACTGATCTTTTCAAATAATCATCTTCTTGTTTCATTAAGTTTTCTTTATTTTTTTGTTTAATTCATTCATTTCTGCTTTTATCATTATTATTTTCTTCCTTTAGCTCACTTTGAATCTTTGGTTTTGGTGAGTTTTGTTTTTTGTTGTTTTGTTTTGTTTTGCTTTTTGCTTTTCTTTTATTGGTTGCTTAAGGTGGAAACTTAGATTATATATTTGAGAATTTTTTTCTTTTTTAATATGTGCCTTTAATGTCACAAATTTTCATCTAAATACTGCTTTACCTGTACTACCTCCCACTAATTTTGATATATTGTATTTTCACTTTCATTGAATATTCAACTTGAGATAAATAAAATAATTTACCTTGGGAGTTCTTATTTGATCCATCGATTATTGGAAAGTGTGTGCTTAATTTCTAAAATGGGGGAGAGGGGTTTCAAATATCTTCTGTTACTGATTTCTATTTTAATTCCATTAATGTCAGAGTTTACACTTTGAATTATTTTAGTTCTTTTAAACTTGCTGAAGATTGTCTTATGATCAAAGATATAGTCTATCATGATGAACATTCCATGTGCACCTAAGTGAATATGTAATTTATTTTAAGCACTCTCTCTATATACTTAATATGTATCATTCATTACTGAATGAAGTGTTTTATAAATGTCAATTATGTCAAGTTGGTTGATGATGTCGTTTAGGTCCTCTATACCCTTACTGATTTACCGTTTATTTTTTCAATCAATCAGTGATTGAGGACTGCTGAAGTCTCCAACTGTAATTGGATTTGTCTATTTGCCTTTTCAGTTCTATCAGTTTTTACCTTCGCTTATTTTGACACTCTCTTGTTAGGCATATAGACATCTAGGACTGTTGTATCTTCTTGGAGAATCAACCACTTTATCATTATATAATGCCCTAGTTTTCCCCTGATAATTTTCCTTGCTCTGAAGTCAGCTTTGTCTGAAATTAATATTGTTACCCCAGCTTTGTTTTAGCATTAACATGGTATAAGCTTTCTTTATTTCTTTGTTTTTAATCTATCTGTTTCATTATATTGAAAGTGATTTCCTATAGATAACTTAGAGTTGGGTCTTGTTGTTTTTTTAATCCACTCTGACAGTCTCTGTCTTTTAATTGGTATATTTAGAGCATTCACATTTAAAGCGATTATTAATATAACTGGATTAATATCTACCGTATTTGTAATTTTGTTTATTACACATTACTTTATAACTTAATTTGTTGCCTTTGTTCTTTGTTTCTTTTTCTTCTGGTCTTTCCCTTTTTTTTCTTCCTTCTCTGACTTTAATTGAGCATTTTATGATTCCATTTTCTCTTCTCTCTTAGAATATCAATTATATTTCTTTTTTTTTATTTTAGAAAGTTGCAATGTATGGGCCACATGGGTGGCTCAGTAGATTAAGCATCTGACTCTTGATCTGGGCTCTGGTCATGATCCCAGGGTGGTGGGATCAAGCCCTGTGTCAGGCTCCACGCTGAGCATGGAGTCTGATTGAGATTCTCTCTCTCTCTCTGTCTCTCTCTCTCAAACTAAAACAAATTGCAATGCACATTTACAACTAATCCATGTTAAATCAACACTGTACTGCTTTACAGGTATGCAGCTATATAACAGAGTATTTCCAATTCTTCACATGCCTTGTAACATTACTGCCATTCATTTTATTTATCCATAACTATAGTCATCCAATGTTGTCACTATCTCTGAAAAAACTATTATCTGATACATCAATTAAAAATAAGAAAAATAGGGGCGCCTGGGTGGCTTAGTCCGTTAAGATTCCGACTTTCGCTTAGGTCATGATCTCGCTGTTCGTGGGTTCGAGCCCCGCGTCGGGCTCTGTGCTGACCACCAGCTCAGAGCCTGGAGCCTATTTCAGAGTCTGTGTCTCCCTCTCTCTGTAACCCTCCCCTGTTCACGCTGTCTCTCTCTCTCTCTCCTAGAAATAAATTTAAAAAAAAAAAGGAAAATAAAAGATTTTATTTTACCTTCATAATTTTCCCTCGAACACTCTTCCTTTCCTAATGTGAAGCTGAGTTTCTTACCTATATCATTTCTTTATCTCTAAAGAACTCCTTTTAATATTTCTTACAAGGAAGATCTACTGGCAACCAGTTTCCCCAATTTTTATTTGTATTCAACATCTTTATTTCTCTTTCACTTTCCAAGGAAAATTTCACTGCATACAAAATTGTAAGTGGGTGGCTTTTTTCTTTCAATACTTTAAATATTTCACTCTACTTTCTTCTTGCTTGGATTGTTTTTGAAGAAGAGTCTTATCCCCGTTTCTTGATTGGTGAGGCGGGTTTCTTCATCTGGATTCTTCCAAGATTTTCTTAATCTTTGATTTTCTGCAGCTTGATGATGATATGCTGTGGTGTAGTTTTTCTGGCATATATCATGCTTGTTGTTTTCTAAGCTTCCTGGATCTGTATTTTGGAGTCTGACATTAATTTGGGGAAATCCTCAGTCATTGTTAATTCAAATATTTCTTCTATTCCTTTCCCTCTTATCCTTTTAATATTCTCATTTTGTGTATATTACACCTTTTGGGATTTTCCCATAGAATGTGGATATTCTGTTACATTTTTTCCTTCTTTTTTTTTCTCTTTACTTCCCAACTTGGGAAAGATATTGACATATTGCCAAGCTTACTGATTTTTTTTCTTCAGCTACATTCAGTCTACTTAGGAGTCCATCAAAGGCATTCATTGTTTCTGTTACTATGTTTTTTTTATTTCTAACACTTTGTTTTGATGCTTTCTTAGCACTTCTATAGCTCTGCTTATATTATCCATCTGTTCTTGCATGTTGTCCACTTTTTCCATTAGTATTATCAACATATTTAGTATATTTTATTTTATTTTAAATATGTATTTATTTTGAGAAAGAGAGAGAGAGAGCAAGGGAAGGGCAGACAGAGAGGGAGAGAGAGAATCCTAAGGAGGCTCTGTGCTGACAGCATATGCAGGACTTGAACCCACAGACCATGAGAACATGACCTGAGCCAAAATCAAGAGTTGAATATTTAACCGACTGAGCCACCCAGGCACCCCATTATATTTATTTTGAATTCCTGTTATGATAATTCCAATCTTTCGGTATCCCTAAACATGGTGCTGACATTTGTTCCATATTTCCAGATGGCGCTTCTTTGGTACATCAGCTTCTTGACTCCTGAGCAACATCACCTTCTTGCTGTTGCTTCTCCAGCCATTCTAAGACTTTTACAACCAATTCTCTGCATTAAATCTCTCTCTGGAATATCTAGAAAGGTTTATATTTTCCCATTAGATTTTGGCTAGAAGAATAAATGGAGTAGGACCCTCCTATGTGGTCCCTGGAGTGCAATGCAAGGGCAGCAAAAAGAGTTCTCATTAATGCAATTGAAGCAAAATATATTCAGAAATATGTAGCTCAGGGAGCAGCAAAGACATAAATGTCATCTTGCAGTTCAAATGAGAAAAGGAAACAAAAGTTTTAATTCATGAATTTGTTTGTGCTCTTATCCTACTCTTAACTGTTGTTTAGCCTTCATTCACATGATAGACACAGCTATTAAAATTAAATGCAGATTCTGTGCCATCTTCTTTAAAAATTGTTTTAAATTGATGTCTTTCAATAGGTGAATGGAAAAATAAACTGCTACATCTGTACAATGTCGTATTATTCAGCAGTGAAAGAAATAAGCTCTCTCACACTATGAACAGACATGGAGGAAACTTGAAGGCATATTACTAAGGGAAAGAAGCTGCCACGAAAAGGCTACTTACTGTATGATTCCAAGTATATAACATTCTGGAAAAGACAAAACTATGGAGACAATATAAAGACCAGTGGTTGCCATCAGGTTTGGGAAAAAGGAGGAATGATTAGTTGGAAAACAGGATTTTTAGGACCGTGAAATGATCTGTATGATAGTATAATAGTGAATACATGTCATCATACATTTCTCAAAACCTATAGAACATCCAATAGAAATAGGGAACCCTAATATAAACTACAGTCTTTGCTGATAATGATGTGTCAATGTTGATTCATCAGCTATACAAATGTACCATTCTGGTGGGGGGGGGGTATTGGTAAGTAGAAGAGGGGGTGCCAATGTGGGGGCAAAGGGTATATGGGAACACTGTACTTTCCACTCAATTTGGCTGTGAAACTAAAACTGCCCTTAAAAAAGTAAAGTCTATATATTAAAAAAAAACCAATTGTTACACTGAGAAGGATATGGCACAAGAAAATGCTCCATTTAGGGATAAAGCCATTGGTTTATTAGTCCACATAATGAGAGGAAAAACAGCATTTTCTCACAAATTTCCTCTTTCATGCATTCTCATGAAAGCCAAAAGAGTTAAAAGACATCAGAAATAAAAACCATTGGTTGTATTATCCAGCAAGTGGGACTATTCCTTAGGCAGATTTTTCAATCTTCTGTTGTGTAGAAATTAATCCTTCCACAAATATCACAGCAATAGCAAGTTTAACTCGATGTTTCCACAGAGAAGGAGAAAGAGGGCCATGGACCCACGTGCATACACCATCTTGGAGCGCAGCCTCTTGCAAACACAATCACATTTGCTTCTTCATGCTGAATCAAGACCACGGAGACATTCAGAAGTGAAATTAAAGGAGGGAACGATCACAACATGCCTGCGTAGTTTACTATTTGTGTCAGTCTGGAAAAGTATGTTACTCTAAAGGAAGAAATAGTAGTACAGCTGAACGACAGTATATTTATTGTTTATTGCAAGAACAATCTATTGCTTTAATGTCATGAAACAACATTTTATAACTGTCCCTTAAGTCAACAAACAAAAACAAAACTTTCTCTGTTTTTCACAATCTGACCCTTCTGCACCTTCAGCTGTGCCCTCTGTCATGGTTAACACTTGAAAGCAACAAAAGCCGGATGTTAAGCAGGTCACAAGAACCTTTGGAGGGCTGCACAACCAGGCTTGAATGAGCTCCTAGAAACCATTCCCAGCACCCTGCAGAGCTAGGCTGATTAGGAAACTGTAACCACCACCGTTGCCACCCAGCAATAATTATGCCGTTTGAACCACTGTCACATCCATACTTGGAATTCTACCTCACTGTCTAACCTCCAGAGAAAGTAAGCAAGTTTCCCGTGTGTATTCGTCGGGGTTCTCCAGAGAGACAGAATGTCTCTGTGTGTATGTGTGTTTGTGTGTGTGTGTTACTGGTTTAAGAAATAGGTTCGTGTGATTGTGGAGTCTCAGCAAGCTCAAAATTTGACAGGATAAGCTGAGAGGGAAGAGTTTCAAGTTCAAATCCAAAGGCAATCCTCTGGCAGATTTCCCTGTTGCTTGGGGGAGGCCAGTGTTTCATTCTATTCATGCCTTGAACTGATTGGATGAGACCCATACTGGAGAGGAAAATCTACTTGATTCAAAGTCCACTAATTTAAATGTTAATCTCATCAAAAAGCCCTCACACAATAATGTTTGACCAAATATCTTGGTACCATATTTGGTACCCGCCCTGCCAAGTTGACATAAAATATTAACAGTCACACCATCCCAACATTTTGCTATCACCAGCTTTGGGTCAATGTTTGGCAAAATCATGTTTGACTGAGAGAGTGAATCAGTGGGGGTGTAGGCAGGAAAGAGACGGCATATTTAAAAGGATAATTGCAGAGCTTTTATTAAGAAGACAGTGTATCTTCAGGCACCTGAGTGGCTTAGTCAGTTAAGCGTCTCACTCTTTATTTCAGCTCAGGTCATGACCTCGTGATTCATGAGTTTGAACCCTGTGTCAAGCTCCACATTGTCAGTGCAGAGCTTGCTTGGGATTCTCTCTCTCTCCCTCTCTCTCTCTTCCCTTCCTCTGCTTGCTTGCTCTCTCTCTCTCTCTCTGAAAATAAATAAATAAACTTAAAAAAAATTTTAGAACAAGAAGACAGTTTATCTTGATGTGGGAAGAGATGGTGATGTACCCAAGGACTAGCCACAGGGCGAAATCATTACTGTACCTACATCTGGAGGGCCAAGGGGAAGGAGCTATTTCCAGAACAACCAGTAGAGATAGTAAAGATAGTAAATAGTTTTTTTGTTTTGTTTTGTTTTGTTTTGTTTCAGAGCTTTGAGGGAATTTACTGAGAGCAGCTTTCCTGTATCAAAAGGGTGCTAAACTTTTCTCTATCACTGGCAGATTCACTGCTAGCGGTCCTTTAATCACCCCTAGTTGGTAGGCTAGCCTGCAATGACCACAATAGCCACAGGGGCAATAAAATCACCGTTATTTTCCTACAAGACGTTAACTTTCTGTCCACCATATTCACATACTGGTTTCAGTATGAAGTTTCTCATCTGTATTGCCCACCAGATTGGCAAGGTCATCAATTACGTCCATAACTCTCTGACCCTTCTACTCTCTATTCCTGAAACAATAGCAAAAGTCAGAAAACTTCCTTGGCATTGGTGGAGCTGGGGAAATCAATGTCCCGTTGCTCTTTTCTCCCTCTCTCCAATCTTCTCTTATTGCCTCCCATTGGCTAAACCCAATCAGAAGCCAGAGGCAAGGAAACCTTGGAAAAATGGTCCATACAGGTCAGCAACCTTAGGGGGTGGGGAAGGGTGGCAGGACAAGTAGAGAAAGGTAGAGAGTGGATTTAGTAGGACAAACAGAAGAATTCTGCCACCCAGAGCCTAGGTCACTTGGCACCAGCTATGAGATTGACCAGGAAGGTGACAGCCAGGGACACAAGACCTGCCTTCTACCTTCAGGTAGAATTTAAGGAGCAGGATTTAAAATCAGGGAAATTTCGGGGTGCCTGGGTGGCTCAGTCAGTTAAGCGTCCGACTTCAACTCAGGTCATGAGTCATGACTCATGTGACTCAGGTCACGACTCATTGTCTGTGAGTTCGAGCCCCACGTTGGGCTCTGTGCCGACAGCTTTAAGCCTGGAGCCTGCTTCAGATTCTGTGTCTTCGTGTCTCTCTGATGCTCCCCCACTCACTCTCTGTCTCTCAAAAATGAATAAATGTTTAAAAAAATTAAAATGAGGGGCGCCTGGGTGGCTTAGTCGGTTAAGCGTCTGACTTTCGCTTAGGTCATGATCTCGCGGTTCGTGGGTTCGGGCCCCGCGTCGGGCTCTGTGCTGACTGCCAGCTCAGAGCTTGGAGCCTATTTCAAAGTCTGTGTCTCCCTCTCTCTCTGACCCTACCCTGTTCAGGCTATCTCTCTCTCTCTCCTAGAAATAAATAAAAAATATTAAAAAAAAAATTAAAATGAGGGAAATTCCCAAAATACAGGAAATGTGTTCCAGTGATACTGGGTAGATGCAAACAAGACAATCGTCCCCTTTGAATTCCATCAATTGGGTACATTGCCGTCTTCAAACATTAGCCACCCCTGTGGTACATACCTTTCCGATCTTAGAAAAGCTGAAAACAACAAGGATACCTCCTCATACACAGATCTTTCTCTCCTGTTCCAGAACATCCCATGTTCTGGGACTCCTAACACTCTGCATCTTCATGCAGGCCTTCATCTTTGTGCTGGGAGGAGATTGGAAATTTTCTCATGTTATATGAGAAAAAGAAACAAGAAATAAACACCCTGGCACAAAAATAAAATGTTTCATTTCAGCAAGGAGACTGTAAATACATAATTTAGTATCCAAGTCTCTGATTTAATCTTAAAAATATTCAAAGTCAAAGGGAATTGGCCTGAATCAAGGCAAGACTCCGGAAGGACGTACAGCAGCCTCCTGCTTATCCTCATGGTTTGGGGGCCATGGAAACTGGCATCAGCTTTTCCTCCAGGTGTTTTCTAAAAATCACACACACCTATGCAAATACAATCTTAAAATCTAGAGCTTCCATCCCAGAAGCCAAACTTGTAAAAATAGACCAAGGGCAGAAGTTGTTATTGGTGGCTTAGGGTCAAAACTGCCCTGCAAAGGTGTGCTATTGGGCCTGCAGGATATTATCCTGCACTGAACATAATATTGGTTTTTAGTTGCCAACTTTTGAAAATTGGGAAATTCAAAAACAAAATTCAGATTGTCAACTGCTCTTAAAACTTAGGATCCTCAGAGAAAACCAGGTCCATGTACCAACATGGCGGCACCCAATAGGAGCTGAGACACACTTGACTCCTTTTGCTAGGACATGTGCTCTTCAAGTTACCTCTTCTTTTGTCCCCTAGACACTGAACTGACCATGAGTGGCTGATTGTCATCATAATTGAGTTTTTGTTTTGTCTACAGTCAAGTAAGAGAGAAAAATATTTCTCATATATGTCCACCTCAAAAGGTGGGCGAATTAAAGATACACTAAGAGAACCGTATGCTTTGAGGAAAAGGGGAGGAAGCCTATTTTTGTGCTGATGTGACCCAGCCTGCTTCACTCATTGTTTTTGGCATAGGCCCCAGTAACAGATGGGTCTGTGACACCTGGCGTGACCCTAGCAGACTCCTTTAGACCCATGTTAGCCTCTCGGTTCCTTACTTGATTTAACTTGCTTTTCATACCCTACACATAATTTGTTTTCATCCAAAATGCCACATGTTACCTGTAAGAATAGAGATGTGCAGTTTCATTCATTATCCAGTCTGAATTCATTACCCAATTACTGAAGCCAATTATATAGGCAAGACACTTGCTAAGCACCAGAGACATAGCAGTGACAAAGACCAGCATGATCTTGTCCTTCAGGGAGTAACCACTCTCTGTCCAACTCTTTTCCAGAAATTAACTGAACTGTATTTCTATGTAGAAATCTTATTTTTCAGTGAGCAACTTCATAGCTCTTTCTTCAGTCTGAACTCTGACCTGGAAAATACCCTTATATATGGTAATAAGGGTTCCTCTCTGTGAGAGGAAATCAGACAAAGAGGGAGAGGGGCAAAAAGTATTTCCATTGACTAGGCTTCAAATGTTTTTGCTACTTGTATCTGTCAGGATAGGCTGTTGTGCTGCAGTAACAAATGACTCCACGTTTCAGAGGTGTACTTCCTGTTCATGCTACACATCTATACCAGATCAGCGGTGGTGATCCCCAGGCCAGCTTCATACCAGGACTCAGGCTGACAGCCTCTACCTGGGACCTGGCCAGTAAGCAGCAGAAGGAAAGAACGATGGCAGAACCACACAATAGCCCTCAGGTTTTCCACTCGCAAGTCTGGCATGTCACTTTCACCAGCATTTCTTTGGACAAAGTGAGTTCATGGCCACACTGAGTTCAACAGGACGGGGATATGTAATCCTCCGGCAGGGTGAGTACTACATATCTGCAAGAAATTGATAGTTTCCAATTTAAAAAGCCAAATAATGTCGCACAGGAAGAAATGGACAGCCCAGGGTCAGGTATGTTCCCTTGTTACTTACAGCAACAGCCCTGGCCACGGGTTTTCTTCACAGAGCAAATGGGGGCTCACACTATGCATTGCAACCTGCATTCCAAGGTCAAGTTTCCCCTGCCTGCTCATCATGGCAATTTGTGAAACAGGAAGCCTAGAAAATTGTTGGGGGGGTGGGGGCGCGAGGGTATTAAATAACTTCCTGACTTAATTGATTGATGAATAATAACTCCTAAAATTAGCTTGCACTTCATTACATAGTGTCTGAAATGAAATCCACTCAGCTTACCTGAAACCCTGGGAAATGCAAATGATGAACAAATGTCTTTAGGCTCCTAAAATTGTCTTCCTCCTCCTCTGTTGTCTCCCAGGCATTACAGATGGGGGTGGGAGGGGGATTCATTTCCATTTGTATAGCATCTCTTTCTCCACACCTTCCAAGAGCACCCACAGGTTTACAATCTTAACCATCAGAAAGGTCTTAGTTCTTTTTTCACTCCCTTAGAAGGAGATAAAGATTTGGGAACTGAAAACTATAATTACTTCCCACCCATGCTAACTTGTACCTTCTCTCTCTAAAAATTCACCAGTAGAATTTATAAAATACAGATGGGAGAAGGCAGCCACGTGGTTCCTAAAGATCTCGGGCCAGAGCCAGAGGACTATAAGCACACAAACGCCTTGCCGAAGGGAAAGGAATTCTCTAGTTCCCAGACAGGAAGGCACTTAACCCCACCAGGGGCTGGTGAGGAATCCTGGAAGATGGTTCCTTTGCCAAGGAAAGTGAAGGAATCCTGAGTCTTTTAAAGCAACGAGCTATCCCTGTGGACTCTCTGAGTTGTGGTTTATTTCCCTTAGTTTGCTTTCAGTCCCCCCAGAGACATAAATTAAAGTTCCCCAAATGATTCTACTATAAACCACTAAATGTTAACTTCATGGGAAAACACGATTAAAACTAGAAATACTGTTATTATAGGTCTGAGATCCCAATGTGGGAGATCAAATGTGTGTTCCCAAATGTAAGCCTCTTAACCCACATTACCACTTCCTCTACTACTGATTTCCAAACTCAGCAAGTATTTAACAAGAATCCGCGGACTGAAATGTGACGTTACATGCAGAATGTACTTACCTACGAGGCAATGAAGTGCTTGCACCTGGTTCTCCTCTGAGAGGCTGTGCGTGCAAACAACCTGGCCAAATGAGCAAGCTCCCGTGCAGCCTTGGATAAAGCCCTCCCCCAAAACGTGAGAAGATTGGCAGTTTCCTTAGATTGAGCTTATTCACAAAGAAACCTGGAAGAACCTTGAAGCAAAAGCCCAGGGCTGATGTGGAAAATTATCTTAAAGGCATGATGTCAAGATGGGCTTGTGCAGTGCAAAAATTGACACCCTCTAAGATGGAAGTGCTACACTCAAAAGAAAAAAAATGTTGGGCATCCAGTCTACACACAACTGAACCATAAGTAGTAGAGATATAGACACAAGTCCCATCTTTCATGGAGCTTACAGTCTCTGTGGGGAGATCGACAAATATTTGGAAATTAGATGAGAGGAAATGGAGAGGTACATGGAAAGGAGAGGTATATTCAGAAAACATACAGAAGAGAGACATTTAATTTGTGCAAGTCAGAAAAGGCTTCCTTGAGGAAGTGGCTTGGGAGCTGAGACCTAAATCTGTGAAATATTAGAAGACATGGCAACTCTGATTGCTGCCCACGGAGATTCTCACTGTTGTCAGCTCCCCACCTTTCCGTCCTATAAGCTTCCACCAGGCATGGCACGTCACAGTCATCCAAGCTCAGCAGGAAACCACCCACCCAATTCCATTAGGCAGATGATGAGACAAATAAATGGAGAAATAAGTTGAGGACTCTTTTCAGTAAAAAGCTTAAATGGAAAAACCCAAAGTTTACTTGCTTACTAGATACTAGTTTACTACTGTCACAGAAGAGGGCTCCTTTGGAGTCTATGTATAAATAGGTGGTCCCAGACTCCTGCCAAGGGTAACTAGACCTTCCCACAGTCAAGAATAGTGCGCTGCTTTTTTTTGAGAGTCTTTAAAAGATAACGTGATAAGAAACTGTAGCTATATAAATGGAACTAGAAGGAGGAACTTCTTGTCAATCGTTTGACAAACGTAGTTGAAAACCTTCCTCCAAGATTAGTGAAAAAGGAAAGAAAAATAACAGCAAGTGTTATCAATAGTTAATATCGTTTATTAATATCACTGAGCGTGGGTGGCTCAGTCGATTAAGTGACCGACTACGGCTCAGGTCATGATCTCATGGTTTGTGGGTTCAAGCTCTACATCAGGCTTTGTGCTGCCTGCTCAGAGTCTGGAGCCTGCTTCGAATTCTGTGTGTGTCTCTCTCTCTTTTCCCCTCCCTCATGCTCTGTCTCTCAAAAACAAATAAACGTTAAAAATAAATAAAGATAAAATGTACATTGCTTTTCTTAAATGTCATGCTTCAGTCAGAACGACAGTATTTGATCCCTTATTTCTCATAAATGAGCAACAACCTAGTTTAGCCAGCAATAATCAAATTGAAAACCAGATACAAGCAGTTTCATCCAACTGACAAGGCTGGATATGGAAAATTCTCAGCCAATCGATGACAAGTAGAACAGCTGCACGAATATTAATAATTTGTCTTCTGAAGGTGTGTGGTCATAAGAGATAAAAATGTTCTTAGATATAATTCTCATAATTAGGATGCCTGTTTCTTCTAGAGGTTATTTTAATGACATGGGGTGTCTTCCACTTCAGCCATGGAAAGAGAACTTGAGATCGACCGAAGAAGTTCATGAGCAATGGGAACTTCATGTCCAAAGTGTATGGTCCTTAGTGCTGGTGTGACAATGCTGTTCCTTTTACCTATGATAGGTACTACTTGTCCCCATTCTTCTGCCAAAGCAAATTAAAACAAATTCTCTTTGCTAGCCTTGAAGGCATTCATTCCATTAATCAAAACCACCTTAGCTGAGACACCTTTCTTATTCAGCCAAAAACAGAAAGAATCAGGAGCCTTGGCCACGGAAAGCACTCACTCAGCTCCCAGAGATTCTTTAGTTAGGGAAAAAGAGGCCACTTGGGGTACATCATTCCTGGGGCTCTATGGTGTGTGTTAACAGGCAGGAGGATTTCAGAGGAGATTGTTTTTGGCATTTCTTTGAAATAAATGCAACCATAACATTGAGTTTGGGGATGTACAATCTAGAAGTGAACCTGGGTAATCTCACATGTTGTGATATATTTGTTGGGTGGGAATAAAAGTCTATGAGTTACGTCTTATTCTTCTCAGGGAGAAATCTCTTGAGAAAATTATAGCCAAGCAATGAGATTCTTCATTTTGTTTTCTGTTTAAAAAAAAAACAACTCTTCTGACAGTACCATTATATATTCTGATATTTTTGTCCTGAGGAAGGCGTCTTGCCTTATTTGTAATGTGACTTGAATGACTATTATATATTTCCACTATCCATGTGATACAGGAATGCCTACAATGTTTTTACTAGGGCTAATTTTCACCAAATGAGTCATTATACTTTATTTCCTCCAAATATTCATAATGCATTTTTAAAATTAATTTCTCAATTATGAATCCGTTGGATCAAGTAGAATACAATGAGCCTTCAACATGGAAGTAAGTTTTTAGCCTTCTATGATTCTTGTTAGGTTCGGTAATTCTTCCAAAGAATATGCCTACTAATCCATTAGATGACCTATTACATTCCTTTCCTGACCTCCCCTCACCCACCAACACCAGAAAAAAAATTCCCCAAAAAGCCAAGCTTAAAATATAAACATTAGCTGATAGATTGTCAACTTTCCAAATGGCAGTAGAAGAAAGGAAAAGCTGCAGACCGATTATTGATAGAAGCAGATTTGATAACCCAAATCTATTGACCGTCTTTTATCTACCTTATCCCAGACCTGTTTGCAAGGAGTCCAGCTTGGATTCCATTTGTGATATTTACAAATCTTTGTTGTTTATGTAATTCTCTTCTTCACATTGACTAATGGTCCTTCCTTGCTTCTCTTCCACTCCTCCTCTCCCCATTCTTTAGAGGTTTTGTCTTCTTGGAGGAACATGACTAAACTACTCAGAAGCTTTTTCATGGCTCTAAAAAGAAAATCTCTTAAATATTCATAAGAGAGTTTTCCTTTTTTATTATTATTTTTTAATTTTTTAAAAATTTATTTATTTTTGAGACATAGAGAGCAACAGAGAATGAGCAAGACAGGGGCAGAGAGAGAGGGAGACACAGAATCCGAAGCAGGCTCCAGGCTCTGAGCTGTCAGCACAGAGCTCAATGAGTGGATCGAACCCACAACCCATGAGATCATGACCTGAGCTGCAGTGACTGACGGAGCCACCCAGGTGCCCCGGCGAGTTTTCCTTTATGATACATTTGAATTTATAAGTTCACCATGATGTTCATAATTATCCGCATTTTCTAAGTACTTGTGATTTTCTCTTCTGTAAAGATTCATAAATACCTCAAAGGCTCCAACCATTTAATTTATCGTTTTCTCATGGACAGTGTTACACTGGCACAGGACAGCATTAAAAATTTCCCTAAGAAATCATACAAGAAATACCATTCTTCCTACTCTCTGAGCTTCCCAAAGAGCTTTCCATTTAAAATATCCCAGATAAGAGCCCTTCTTCTGAAATTCCCTTCAAAACACAGGGAGCTGGTCTCCAGGAAAAGAACAAGGAGGAGAGAAGAGAATAGGGCAGGAGGGAAAGTTGCTTTTCACTTGTATTAGTTTTCTATTGATTATGAAAAACTTCATGGCTCAGAACAATACATAGCAAGAAGTCTGGTCTGGATTCACTGATATCTCTACTCAAGGTTCCATGAGGCTGAAATCAAGGTGTCAGCCAGACTCGTTGCTCTCTGGAGGCCATGGAGGAGAATCTGGTTTTCAGCTCATGTAGGTCATTGCTGAATTCCATTCCTGGTGGTTGCAGGACTGAAGTCCCAGTTTCCCTGCTGGCTGTCAGCCAGAAGCCGGTCCTAGAGCCTCAGAGCTGCTGCATTCCAAATGGTTCTCTCTTGCCACACTGGGTCCAATCACACTCACTCTTGGAACCTCTGGGCCTTCCTCTTGGGTAGTAGATCTCCAATTCCAGCCTGAGAAAATTCTCTGCTTTTTAAGGGCTCATTTGATTAATCCAGGAAAATAGTCCAGGAAAATCTTCTTAAAGCTCACAACCTTATACATCTGAAAGTCCCTTACACCATGTAACATATTCCTAGGATCCAAATATTAGGATGTGGACATCTTCAAGGAGGGCGCATTCTTTGATCTATGATGTCACCGTATATTTGTTTTTACGTTTTCAATTTGTGCTGTGTATGTGTGTTATCTATTCCAAAAAATTTAATTAAAATAATAGAAAAAGACATATGGAACAACAATATAGCGACATTTGTGGCAGTTGTAGCATATTTGCTGAGTCCCTGCCAAGGGACAGACTGTTCAAGGTGCTGTATGTGCATCACCTAACTTAATCATCACATTATCATCTAGACTTTACAAATGAGGAAACCGAGAGCCAGAGGGCTTCAATGTTTATCCAAAGTCACACAGCTAGCACGTAACAGAGTCTTGCACATCCAGAGGTGGCTGGCACCCTCAGAGCCTACCTCTAACCACTACCCAGCATACCTGCCAAGTGACAGCTCAGGGAAACCAGGCTCTGATTCCTCTGTCGTCTCCCCCTCATCCACAGGTTTCTCTAGGGGAATAAATGACTGGAGGAAACAGCTCTAAGTGCACTATGTTTTATGAGAGCCCCAGGAAAGGTTTCTGGTTCTCACAGATCGACACCCCTGTACAAGCCACTTCCCTGCTGCCTGTCCCCAGGTGGGAGAGAGCAGGAGGCCACCACCAGCACTGAGGGGTGGGGCTAGGCAACAGCTTGTGAGAGGGAGGCATTGGGTGCAATTTTTACAGGAGCAGGCTACACATCACCTCCCTTACTCTACCTGCTTCTAAGTACCAGGTGTATATATTACCCCAAAGACCTTGAGTAGCTACCTGGTGGTCCTCTGAGGCTTCCTGCCCCCCATCACCTCTCAGTGAATGAGAGTCTCCATTTTTCCTAAGACAAAGAGAATCCCAAGTCTACATGAGCCCTAAATAGCAGGGTTGGGGGGGGGGCAGAGGGCAGACAACAGAGCCACCACTCTCTCCCCCTCCGTATATACACTTTCAAGCATTTTGTCTACTGCATGTAAAACTAAGCCCTATTTTTCCAGTTATACAAGTACGACATATCCGCTGAAAGCTACACATCCGCTGAAAGCAAATGACAAAGTATACAGATGAGCAAAGAGAGGAAATTAACATATCTCTCCACCAACAGAAAGGCACTGTAATATTTTGGTCTGTGTGTTTTCAGATATCTATATAAATATACGTGTGTGTGTGTTGTGAGTGAGAGGAAAGAGGCAAAGAGAGCAAACCGATTTCTTTTTTTTAAAAGTAGAAGTGTCCCACATACAGTTCAACACCCTTTTGTTTACATTTGTTATTTTAGTGAGTGTTTCTTTTTTATGTCAGAAGACAAGCTTCTACACTGAAGCTCTTTTACGGTTCAAACGAAGTTTTTGGAAATATTTTTAAATGAGTAACATATATTCATTGAAGAAAAATTAGGAAATACAGAGAAGCAAGATACAAACGTAATTCCACCCTGCGGAAACCACCGTTGTTAACATTTCCATCTTCATTGTCACCGAAGACACATTCTTCTAGTCCACATTTGAACACTGTTGCCAAGATTTTGCTAGACGAGATTTTGCTAGACACGCTTTTGCCAGACAGGCAGCAGCAAACAGAAGAGAAGCTAAATCTTTACTCACATCCTTGGTTATTTCTTAAAGACTGTTCTAGAAAAAGTGCTAGGTCAAAGGACATGTATGTTTTTAAAGCCATCAATCAATATTACCAAATTGCTCTCTGGGAGAGGTGGTGGGGTACAGGGGTAGCTTTGCCAGTCTTCCTCTTCAGTTTTGAGTAGCGTAATTTTTAAAAAAAATTATTTCAGGCCTATCATTTAAAAAATTTTCAACTTTTTCAAAGCTTTTGGTTTGAAAGCACAAGCTCTAATATCGGAATATTGTTTAATTGGATCCTGCCCCACCAAGAGAGGCAGATTTATTTTTTAAGCAAGAAAAAACATCAAATACATAGAAAAAACTATGAAATAGTAAAAGAAAAGATTCAGGTGAAGAAAAAAATGGGATGCTACTTGGACCTTTTTTTTCCAGAAGTAAATGGAGTTATCTTTGCTTTGATATCGTTTTCTTTAGCAACCAGCCCCAAGGAATCCATTTATAACTTTAAGACCTTGGTGTCAAATACCAATTTAAAACCCCTAAAGAGACTCTGACATCCCTTTGGTGAACACACTGGTTCAAAGAAATGGAAACACAGGAACATCCCATCCTCTCCCCTCTTGCTCAGCTCGTCAGAGGACAAAGCATCTGTTCAGAAGGTTCATCATTGAGAAACTCTTCTGCCTTCTGTGGGTCCTCTGTCAAAGAACGTCTAATCTGCCCCACGGAGCTCAGTCCAGCAAAGACATTGACCCATTTCCAGCAATTATCTGAGAAATTCCATTTCAGCCACTAAATCTCCCAGTTTTAATCAACTTGCAAATGCCAGGCACCCCCAGCAGTGAGCGATTGCCATTACGTGTGACCGAAGCAGTGACTGTGTGTGCGACCGCAGCAGACCTCTGCCCATGAGCTCGCACTTGGAAATCCCTGGTGTCTCATTGTCTCCCATTAACATTTCACCATTTTCTGATAAAATATCTGAATAAAGAAGGAAATGAAGCCCAGGTGCTGGAAGGGCTGCTAACTTGATGGCGGGCCGGACGCCATAGAAGGAACAATTACCCAGGATATAGATGTGTACTCTGGGCCTTAGTGCCGTCAGATGCCTGACTTAACCAGAGATTTTTCTCCCAGCAGTTCCAGTAAAGATAGTTCTGTACCAGCCACAGGAGGGTAATTGATTCCTTGGCTAATTTGACTTTGGTAGCAGCAGCTGTTTGGAGGAGATATGTACCCAGAGCTTCTAGTTTAACTCAAGCAGTTCAACTTTTTTGGGGCACCGCGGAAATCAGCCACCTTACCCGGCAGAAATCTCTGTGTGCCCAGCAGAGGTACAGACTGTGCGACAGGAAGTAGAATAGGTCAGCTCTTTACTGTGTGGCACGCAGGGCTCATTCGTTCTGAATGAACGTCCACATGTTAAAACGATGTGCCAAGAACTGTGTTCCATTGTAACATGAATCTAGAAAAGAATATCACAAGACATATCACTTTATATTCGGAGTGAAAACAAAAACCACACACACTACTTCTGCTTTCAAGTGTTAAAGTAAAAAGAGGGGACAGAGGCGGTCAAAATTTGTCATTAGAGAATGAAATCTTCTGGGGCGCCTGGGTGGCTCAGTTGGTTAAGCGTCCGACTTCGGCTCAGGTCATGATCTCACAGTCAATGGGTTTGAGCCCCTCTTCGGGCTCTGTGCTGACAGCTCAGAGCCTGGAGCCCTCTTTGGATTCTGTGTCTCCCTCTCTCTCTGCCCCTCCCCTGCTCGCCCTCTGTCTCTGTCTCTCAAAATTAAAAAAAAAAAAAAAAAAGGGTAAGAAAAGAAAATGAAATCTTCCTCCCAAAATTGCCAGAGCACGCTTTTTTCTAAAACACTTTTTGGAAAATTAATTCTCTCTATAAAAACAGTAATAGAATTCTAACCAATTTCCATTTTTTAAAAAAAATAGATAATATTTATGCTCTAATTGAACCTAACAAAAAGACCACAGGCACTTCTTCAGTCGGATAAAAAATTAGGAAGTTGTCATACCAACACTCCTGTCAAGCACACCTCCCCCTGCTTCATGCTTCTCTGAACAGTGGGAAATGTTCAGCATCGTCACAAAGCCACTTTCCTGTGCTTTGCTATGCAAGCATCTTCCACCTGCATGATTTACAAGGTTTTATTTTCCTGTCTTGCAAAAAAAGAAATTGCACCTACCTGTTTGCCTATCTACAAAGATTCCTCTGATAATTTTTATTATTCCATAAAGGACTGATTCCTGTTTGTCGATCCAACTTAAGCTTTATCTTTTTTTTTTAATATTTTTATTTATTTCTAGGAGAGAGAGAGAGAGAGAGACAGGGTGAGCAGGGGAGGGTCAGAGAGGGAGACAGACACTGAAATAGGCTCCAGGCTCTGAGCTGGCAGTCAGCACAGAGCCCGACGCGGGGCTCGAACCCACAAACCTCGAGATCATGACCTAAGCGAAAGTCGACGCTCAACCGACTAAGCCACCCAGGTGCCCCCAACTTAAGCTTTATCTTAAGCCTAATACCGGAGATACCTGCCTCGTGTTTCTGCTTGGGTTGTGTGGTCTGGTAAACATGAGAAATAATATCACAAGCGTCACTACCATGTGCTCTGCTGTGAGGACGCTATAAATTGCTACGGCCACGTGTGCTCTGAGGAGCAACTTACCCTGTCCATGCTCTGCAGAAAGCCAGAGGAGGCTGGGAATTTATGCCACCATCTCTGTACCCCAAGCTGATCCTTATCCAATAACAAGGAACATGAAAATCTAAGGTCAAGGTAACTCAGACAGAATTCAGATTTCCCCAATGGGATCAGGCTAGAGAGACCCTCCATAGGGTTTTGCTTAATTTCACGCCCACTGGGTTTCTTCCTGTTTCCATTACCTGTTGTTTACCCCCAACCTTGTGTGTACACAACAACCCCAAATTGTTTTCTACTGTTGTGTAAAAAACAACCCCAAATTTCAATGGTTTTTTGCTGCATAATAAACTACCTCAAAGTTCAAAGCAATGATCATTTTATTTGCTCATGATTCTCCTGGTCAGGATTCAGACAAGGCATAGTGGGGATGCTGGGGGTCATCAAAGAATTGGGGGTCTGGCTGGGATGCTGTGACTGGCACCATATGTCCTTGTCAGATGGGTTCCTCAACTGGTTGTCCCCCGTGTGATCTCTCTGTGTCACTAGTTTGGATTTCTTCATAGCTCAGTGATCTCAGGGTGGCTGAGTTTCTCATATGGCTGGCTACCCTTAGGGACAAGAAAAGTTGCTAGATGTCTTCAAAGAGAAGTCTGGAATTGGCTCAGCACTGCTTCTCCCACATCTGTTGGTCAAGGCAGGCTAGAAGGCCAGGTCTGATAGAGGGAATAATAGACCCCATCCTGGTGAATGGAGTGGCATGTGAAAACAAGGAGGGAAGGAATGTGAAGCAGCCACCCTTGGAAACCGGCTACCACGCTCCCCTGCCCTTCTGGCTTATGCCAGGTTTCTCCTGGGAGCACTTTCTAATCAAAGCCCTTGCACACAGATGCTCCTCTCACCATCTGCGTATAGGGAATCCAACCCTAAGATAAAGGGTATTCCAATCCAAGTTTCCAGTCTCTTCTCCCAAGAAGGTTGTTAGTAGTAGCCCAGGCCACACTCAAGTCTTCATCTTGCCACGCGAAGAACCTCAGGGGATCACAATTTGGGCTGCTCATTATAAACACTTTGGAGTTAAAAAAAAAAATCAGGTCCTACCAACCAGAGAGATTTCTTAATTAGTTGCACTGGAATGAGACCTACACATGGTTATTTGGAGTTTGGGTACTTATGGTTTCTTTTTCTCATTTCCCCCAATAATTCTAATGCACAACCCAGGTTGGGAAGCACTGTTCAAAGTAGTTCGAGCTATGCATGTTGAAGTTTAATATGTGTGTGGGGGGCGGGGGTTGATGATTAAAATGCCACAAAGTGTCCTATGAAGAGGAAAGAAATAACCATTGACCAAATCACCTCTTACCTGGAAAACGAAATCTTATCACTGCCATCAAGTAATGTAGGTTGCAAATCCAGTTTCCAAATGTGATTGCTCTAATTTCAAGTCTCGGAGTCGAGTGGCTTCTTGTACGTGTCTAGGCTGAATAAAAGTCATGCCACACACACACACACACACACACACACACACACACTCCTAGTTTAGAGAAACAAATTCCAGTTCCTATGTACCCCTTCCCTTACAGCAGACAGTATGGCCAACGTGATTCCCAAATCTCTCTGGTGCTCTCCAGACATGGTAGTACCTAGCTTTCTCTTCACGAGGGACAAAAAACAATCTTGGTTTTATCAATGCCTGAGTTTGAAACAAACACATCTTCCAATGCTATTTATTAAGCTTCCAGGATGGCATCTGTCCATTAAAAGTCCATAGTCTAAATGGATGGTTCTGAGCCTAAGGCATGAGCAGACACCTTCCCTGGCTAATTCCACAATAAATAGGACAGTATTTCCCCTTTTTCTTCTGGCTGAGCCTGCTCATCTTTAAATGATACAGAGGAGACAGTGTTTCTTCTGTTATTATATTTTCTTGTTAAACTATATCCTTATTCCTGCTTCTCAATTTGGTTCCTCACTGGCTCTTATTCTATAAAATTTTGTTTTTTAATTAGCAAGATAGAGATCAATGTCATACAAAATATGTGCTAACGCAGAACTAGATTCTGTTCTCGCATACACGGATGCCAAGTGAGAAGAGAATCTGCAAACACAGTTCGAGGGAAACTTGATCTCATCCCAGGAATAACAGCCTCTTCTTTCATGGGAGGGAGCAATCTTGAAATGTTGCTTTTCAACATGGCAAGGCCCCTCCCCTCAGGAACTTTAACATCTATAAAATGAGGGTATGTCTTATCATCGTCATGGCTTCACTGGCTTATTTTCCTTCATGGTGATCTATAAAATGATGGTGCACCTTAAAACTGATGATGCCTTTGTTTGGATGAAACATGGCAATCCACATCAGCTCAGCCAAAGAGAAAGGAATAGATTTCAAGTTAAATGCAAGTATGTGAAAACTAAGAGAAAAACTGAATTTCCTCTCTGCTGTAGCCCCTTTGGGGTTCTTTCAGGAGCAAACTGCTTTACTCAAAGCTTGGATTGCTATTTGCAGGTCATTATACAGATATATGTATACCACCTCTCACCTCTTGAATCTCAAGCATATTAAACACATTTAGAATGGGCCTGAAAGACACTATATTGAAAGCTTAACATCATGGTAATAAATATTGTAAATACCCATTTGGCATTTGGTTGGGTGCCTATGACACACTTCTCTGTTTCACAAAAACTGCCCTTGGGTTTTTCTAAGACAGAAGTGGAATAGTTCTTAAACTTTAGTGAGAATAATCTTCCACATTTGTTAAATGTATTAATCCCAGGGCTTCGTCTCAGACCTTTGATTCAGAAACTGGGAGGGGAGGGTGTCTGTGTGATTAGCAAGCTCTACGGATGTTTCAGACAGATTCCACCACTGACACTGGTGATTTTGGGACTCTGGGGCAGCATGGTACCCACCTCGGCACATTGCGGGGTGGGGGTAGGGGGTGGAGATTTCCTAAGCCCGGCATCTGTGCAAGTCTGATCCCCAACTGTCCAGAGTCAACGGGCTGTGTGTTCACACGGATTCCTGGGCATGACTGGAGCCCAGTTCTCATTTCACACCCACTCTGCCCTTCACGTGATTTGCTGGTTTTCTGCCTACAAACTCCTTGTGTCCCAGGACTTAGGGCATCTGTAGCGACTGCTCTGAATGTGCTTTTCAGTGCAAAGGAACTGAGACTGAAAATGGCTTACTCAAAATAGCGAAGGGTCAAGGAAACTTGGGTCAATTTATTTGCAAATAGTTTTTCTTTTCCACAGCCACGTGGAAACTGCCTTTTTCACTAGCTGTAGAATCATAGCCCAGCTCGACATTCAGTGCTTGCTCTCTACCTCCCCGCCATTAACATAAATTACAGACAGTGGGAATGGGAAGCTAAATAATGGGCTCCAAAGACATCCCTGGAACTCTGAGTATGCTACCCTAGATGGTAAAAGGAACTTTGCAGGTGTGATTAAGTGAAGGTTCTTGAAATGGGGAGAGTAGCCCGGTTATCCACGTGAGTCCAATGTAATCACAGGGTCATTAAAAGACGGATGTAGGTGACTCAAGGTCAGAGAGAGGGAGAGAGAAGACAGAAGGAGAGGTTAGGGAGGCGGGACAAGGGAATGCTATGCCATTGGTATTGAACCTGGAAAATCGGGACTGGAGTCAAGGACAGCAGGGGGTCCCTAGAAGCTGGAGCCTCTGGAAGGAATTCAAGCCTGCTGACACCTAATTTTAGGCCAGTACGCTCATCCAGAACTGTAAGACAATACAGTTGTGTTGTTTTAAGCCACTAAGGTTGTGATAATTTGTGATTGCAGCAATAGAAAACTAATACAGTGGGGTTTTTAATTATCCCTTTTACTACTGAGCATAAAATTCCCTAAATAGAGACCTACAGTAGACCCAAGGAAGAATGCCTTGCATGGAGCCCGAGAACTATGGCTCTGCTTTTTTTCCTGTTTTTCAAAAGCAGATGGGATTAACCGACTGTAACTCTGATTCTTAAGCAGCAAATGCCAAGGTCTCTGGGCTCGTTCCAGGAGATGAACTGCATTTTGAAACCAAACCAGAGAATTCTGCAAGTCTCCTGAAAGCTCACTTGTGTTTGAAATCGTGCTTGCTAGCTCCTGGGACATGCATAAGTTTCTGTTAGAGTTTAAAGGAAAGCTTAGCCACCAGTGTCCCAGTGTCCCACTTCTGCCCTCCATAAGGCTGTGAAAGGGGCCAAATGGTCTCCTGCTTCTACATCTCCCAGGTGTTTTTTTTAATCTGTTTTTGGGAGAGTACAAATGAAACAGGGGCAAAAGAGGGGGACAGAGGATCCAAAGTGGGCTCTGCACTGACAGCGGCAAATCCAATGTAGGGCTTGAACTCACAAACTGCAAGATCATGACCTGAGCCCAAGTTGGATGCTCAACCAGCTAAGCCACCCAGGAACCCCGCATTCCCTAGGTATTTTTAAAGGGATACTTTGCATACTGCAGGTTGTGCCTCTTGCGGTTCCATTCATTGTTCTATCTCTTGACCTTTCCCTGATTCCTGACCTCTTCATCCCAAGAAGTTCATCTTACACCAATTCTGAAGCTTTGGGACTTTTCGGATGCTTTTTACCATCAGGAAGAGGATAGAAAATTTCTCTCTCAGCCCAACATTCCCCTTCCATAGTATCTTTTCTGCTGCCAGAGCAGAAAGCTTATAAACTATACTTCCCAGACTTGCTTTCCACCAGGCCCCCTGTTGAATGTCACTGATGGGAGGCACTGGCAAGAATATAGAAGGTGAGGGGAAGGGAAAAGCCTTTTTTCTGCAGACCTGGTTGTGTGGATTTTTTTTTAATTTTTTTAATGTTTTATTTATTTCTAGGAGAGAGAGAGAGACAGCGTGAGCAGGGGAGGGTCAGAGAGAGAGGGAATCACAGACTGAAACAGGCTCTAGGCTCTGAGCTGGCAGTCAGCACAGAGCCCGACGAGGGGCCCGAACCCACGAACCGCGAGATCATGACCTAAGCGAAAGTCGGACGCTTAACCGACTAAGCCACCCAGGCGCCCCTGTGTGGATTTTTTTAAATGTTTATTTATTTTTGAGAGAGAAAAAGAGAGCTTGTGCACGTGTGTGCACATGAGCAGGGGAGGGGCAGAGAGAAAGAGGGACACACAGAATCCTAGGCAGGCCCCAGGCTCTGAGCTGTCGGCACAGAGCCTGATGCAGGCTCAAACTCACAAACCTCAAGATCATGACCTGAGCTGAAGTCAGACGTTCATCTGACTGAGCCACCCAGGCACCCTAACCTGGTTGTGACTTTTTTTTATGAATATAATTTGTTGCTCAATTGGCTTACATACAACACCCAGTGCTCATCCCAACAAATGCCCTCCTCAATGCCCATTACCCACTTTCCCCTCTCCCTCACCCCCCATCCACTCTTAGTTTGTTCTCTGTATTTAAGAATCTCTTGTGGGTTTCCTCCCTCCCTCTCTGTTTGTATCTATTTTTTTTTCTCCCTTCCCTTCCCCCATGGTCTTCTGTTCAGTTTCTCAAGATCCACATATGAGTGAAAACATATGGTATCTGTCCTTCTCTGACTGGCTTATTTCACTCAGCATAATACCTTCCAGTTCTACCCACATTGCCGCAAATGGCTAGATTTCATTCTTTCTCATTGCCAAGTAGCATTCCATTTAATATAAACCACATCTTCCTGATCCATTCGTCCGCTGATGGACAATTAGGCTCTTTCCATGTTTTGGCTGTTGTTGAGAGTGCTGCTATGAACATTGGGGTACATGTGCCCCTATGCATCAGCACTCCTGTATCCCTTGGGTAAATTCCTAGCAGTGCTACTGCTGGGTCATAGGGGAGTTCTGTCATTAATTTTTTTTTTTTTTTATTTCTAGGAGAGAGAGAGAGACAGCGTGAGCAGGGGAGGGTCAGAGAGAGAGGGAGATACAGACTCTGAAATAGGTTCCAGTCTCTGAGCTGGCAGTCAGCACAGAGTCCGACGTGGGGTTCAAACCCACGAACTGCGAGATCATGACCTAAGTGAAAGTCGGACGCTCAAGCGACTAAGCCACCCAGGCGCCCGTCATTAATTTTTTGCAGAACCTCCACACTGTTTTCCAGAGCGGCTGCACCAGTTTGCCTGGTTGTGTTTTTGAGGAGGCAGCGGTAGCTGTGGGCAAGTGTGAGCTCCTGGCTTCCTGCCAACTCTGACAACACATCGTGTCCTCTAAGCCAGGGGAGGCGGGGGTGTCTTTGCCCTTTCAGGTCTGTAGGGGTACAACTTCCTGCAATCCCTGATCTCTGAGAAATCTTGCCCTGCCATTTTTTCTCCTCTGGTTCTATTAACACCTTTACAACCAACTCTCTATTTGAAAACCTAGAGTAGTTTCCATTTTCCTGATGAGATACAAACTGATAACACCTGAATCTTTCACTTTCTTAGCAAGGGACAAAGCCTTTCTACCCTTGATTTTAGAGCAAAGGACTTTATCCACCTTTAGTATCCTGGGCTTTATGGACCCCGTTTCACTGGGATCAAAATACTCAAAGTAGGATCCTGCCCAGAAAGGGGAGGCACCTTGAATTTGGCAACACATGTCAAACCAGGTTTAGAAGCAGGGTTCTTTCTTAGATTCTCATGGTCTTAGTTTCTCTGGGCAGAGTCTCTGAGGATTCACGCGTCAGTGACTTTTATGGGAGTGCTACTACAAGAGGCCTCTAAAAGAGTTAGTAAATGGAGCAGGAAGCAAAGCAGGGGTATGATTACAGGTAAAGCCATGGAGGGTCACTCAAGTCTAATCCCCAGGGGAGTTCTGGAGTGTAAACTGTGCCTCAGCTTTTGTGATCCGTGCACCCACCAGTCATTCTCTAAAGGCTTCCCTAAGGGACCATAAAACTCCCAGAAATTTTTGCCTGCCTCTAGAAGCCTGAGAGCAGGCCCTGGAAGAAGGGTTGCAGGTGTGAGCCTTTGGAAACAAAAATCAGCTGAAGCGAAGGGAAGGTACAGAGAAAAGGTAAAAAGGGGATCTGGCCAGAGCGCAGATAGAGTTCCTCTGATTAGGGCTCTTACTACATCTGACTCAGAGAAGACCTTCAGAAAGGGATGGCCAAGGCTTCACTTCTGCCTCCCACATTTCATGCAAATTCCTCCTTTGGCTGAATTCTAACCAAGAGCCACAGAGGGAAGGGTATTCTGAGAAATGCAGTTTCTCATCTCAACTGTCCCAAGTTGACAGTGAAACCATCCAAGCATTCAGCTAGGTGTCACAAATAGAGGCGGGCCTCCTTTTGCTAGAAGATCCACAGGCAGCCATTGGTGGAGGGCCCAGCAGTGCCAGAAAGAACTGTTGACACGGCTCCTCTGTGTGGTCCCCGTGAGGTGGATGAAGGGGATGTTCTGCAGGTGGAGGGCAAAGTTCTATGCAGCAGCCGGGTCTGGAAAGTGCTAGGCCAACTCTACACCTCTCCATGTGGCCACCCTATTCTTGCCCTCTCACAACAATGCCTCCATGACCAGCTTCCTTGAGCCTTTGATATCCATTCTTGAGTGCTTACTTGGGAAATCAAAAATCCTGCTCACTGGTGATTTTTATTTATTTTTGAGAGAGAGAGAGAGAGAGAGAGAGAGAGGGAGGGAGACACAGAATCTGAAGCGGGCTCCAGGCTCTGAGTCATTAGCACTGAGCCTGACACAGGGCTCGAACCCACAGACCATGAGATCATGACCTGAGCCGAACTCGGATGCCCAACCAACAAGCCACCTAGGTGCCCCTCTCTGTATACAAGTTCAGAGTCTGTGTGGTGTTGCCACTGAGAGCATGTCAGATTTTTCTGGATTCAAGTATGAGGTCATCACTTACCAGCTGTGTGACCTTGACCAAGTTACTTCTCTGACTCAGATTCCTCATTGTAAAATAGAATAGCGATACCACTTATTTTCTACAGTTTTTGAGAGGATTCAAGGAGTTTACAAGTGTCAGTCGCTTAGAATTTAAACGAATAACATACTCTTTAAGTTTCGATGCTCACAGTCACCTTTACTAAATGATGGTATATTTTTTATCATATCTTTTCTACTAATGCATGGCCCAAAAGGATTTGACAATGCTTTGGAAAAAATTAGCATTGTCATTTGTAAGAAAACAGAGTACACAATATTTTCAAAACATTGACTTTACCAACTCAATGACTATTTCAGAATGACCTTCCCCCAAATTTGTGAGGTCTTATCATGCATGAAATCTACTTACAAGATAGTCTTGGGGGGGAGGGGGAGTTTTCTAATAAAGAATAGGGATTATAGAAAGTTAAAGACCAATGATGAGATATTTGAAGTCTTTTTTATTTCCACCAATAGCTGGCAAATTTCACCAACAACTGTTTGCCTAAGTAGTGGGAACATATAACCAAAAGAAACATTCACAAGTATTGGGTTTCATTTGAAGATCTCTGCAAGAATATAAACGTATCTTCCCTAGAGTTTCTCATGCCCAGTCTCAAAGAAATACTGACAAACTATAGTGATCTGGTATGATAAATCATCGTGGTCAGAACTTTCTCTCCAAAAACACTTTTATACATTGCTGGTGGGATTACATATTTGGTACAATCTCTTTGGAGGAAAATTTAGAAATTCTGTCAACATATTCAATGCTTATACCCAATAATGTGCTATTAAGCATTGGACCAATTTGAATGGTATTTGTCCCAGGTTCCTGGGTAGAGCCCCTAAACCTTCTGGAGCTTTGGGGTACCTGACACCAGCCCAACCTCCTGACCTCTGATAAAGGAAGGTACAGTGCTAGAGACTGAGTTCAACCCCATGGCCAATGATTCAATCAAATATGCCTACATAATGAAAGCCCAGTGGCAACTCTGGACACCTGAAGCTCCAGGAGCTTCCTGGTGAATATGTTGACGTGCTAGAAGAGTGATGTGTCCTGAAGCCACAGAGAGAAGACACAAAAACTCTGCATTCAAGCCCCTGCCAGACTCATCCAGTAAGTTTCTTTATTTGACTAGTCCTGATTTGCATCCTTCATAATCAAACTGTAGTGATAAGTGCTTTCCTAAGTTTTAGGAGTCATTCTAAGGAATTATTAAACCTAAAAGTGTTGTGGGGATCCCCAAATCGATAGCCATTTGATCAGAAGTGTGGGTGGCCTGGGGCCCCCAGACTTACAGCTGGTATCTGGGGTGAGGACAGTCTTGTTGGGAGTGTGACCTTAATCTGGAGTCTACACTAACCCTAGGTAGTATCAGAAGTAATGCAGTATTGCAGTGTTTAACAACAAGCCCTCCAGAAGGGAAAGGAAAAGTCCTAGTCTGTAGTGTTTGCAGATTTCCATGATATCAGTACCCTCACCGTGGCCAGTTTCAAGTTACCGGCACACTGCCCTTGATCATGATTTGGAAAGAGATGTGCCCAGTCTGTTCCTCATGAGCTCATGCAAATTGACTCGAGCACACTATTATTTATACCTTTTGACCAAGCAATTCCACATCTTAAAATCAAACACAGATGCTGGCACACTTTCCTCTTCCCAAATATGTACAAGGATGTTCATTGCAGCATTGTTTGTATTCATAAAAGCTTAAAAACCAGCTACAGGCCCACCAATAAGTTTATAACAAATCATAGCACATGAATAACATGAAATGCTATGCGGGCTTTAGAAACGAGGAAGCAAATCTATACTTATGTGGTATAATCTGCAAGGTCTATCATTAAGCAAAACAGGAAAGTCACAGAACATGCTGTAGCTGTAGTTTGCTACTATTTGGTAGAACATGAAGGGGGGGTATATATTAGCCTGTATACACATAAAGGCTTTGGCTTTCTTAAGAAGGAATACACACACACACACACACACACACACACACACACGCACATACACAGAGTAAAAAAGGTAGTTTTTAATAGGAGATCTGAATGAAAGAGGCAGTACTTTTTTCATCTCCTTTTTTGTACTTTGCATTTTTTATGATACCTAAAGAATTAAAGCAATAGGCAATGATAAAGAGAAAGTAGGGCAATAGGAATGAGTGAATGAATGAACAAATGAAGGACTGAACCCTTTAAACAAAATGACCTTGACTCTTTCATCACAGTTAATGCACTTCTCACCAATCTCTGTGCACAGCCCTGTTCTAAAGTCCGCTTTAGTGAGAAGGTGACATGGTTCAAAGACAAACTCCAGGGCACTTCCTCTAACAGCAAGGTCAAGCCCTGAAATGCCTTCAGGGGCCAGGTGGGCACTGCAAATGTATGAAGTTGTCCAGGTGGGGATTAGGCTAAACAGAATGGCTCCTGCCACAAACAAAGGGAAGCCATGATTCTCCCATGGCACCCACGGGCCTGCAGGAATGCAGATTTGGTGTTGCCAGATCTTTTGATTTTTTTTTAGTGTTTATTTAATTATTCTGAGGGAAAGGGAGAGCGAGCATGGGCATGGGAAAGGCAGATCGAGAGTGAGAGAAAGAGGGGGGAGAGAGAGACAGAGAGAGAGAGATTGAATCCCAAGCAGACTCTGTACTGTCAGTACAGAGCCCACCTAGGGGCTCCAACTCATGAACTATGAGATCACGACCGGAGCCAAAATCAAGAGTCAGATGCTTGGGGTGCCTGGGTGGCTCAATCTATTAAGCCTCCGACTCTTGATCTCAGCTCATGTCATGATGTCACAGTTCGTGGGATCCAGCCCCACATAGGGCTCTGCACTGACAATGTGGAGCCTGCTTGGGATTCTCTCTCTCCCTCTCTCTGTCTCTCTCCCTACCCCTCCCCTGCTTGCTCTCTCTCTCTCTCTCTCTCTCTCGCAAATAAATAAATAAATAAATAAATAGAATATAAAAATAAAAAAAGACTTGGACATTCAACCAACTGAGCCACCCAGGCACCCCAGATCATTCGACTTTTCTTAAAGAAAATTCAGAAATCCAAAATAGTGTGTGACATTTCTTCACATGCTTCAGTAACTAACATAAATCTTTCCACAACATAAGGTGGGCGCAAGAGAACTATTCTAACTTTAAAATTTTAAAGAGGATGGCAAAGTTTCACCTAACAAAATAGAAGAAGTTACTTTAGGCTGAGTTTAGGTGAGGAACAAATACTTGGGTTTGACATTCTAAGGAAAGGGATTTTATCCTTGCCCCACCCCCACCCCCACCATGTCCAAGACAATGAAATGTAAGGATGGCACTTCCACACAGTCATTAGTCTGGAAAGGCTGCTGTAATAAAACACCACGGCCTGGGTAGTTTATCGTCAACAGAAATTTATTTCTCAACGTTCTGGAGGCCGGCAACTCCCAGATCAAGGAACAAGCATGTCCACATTCTCTAGTGAGGGCTCCTTCCTGGTTCATAGGCCACACCTTCTCCCTGTGTCCCCATGCAGTGGCAGCGGCTAGGTTGCTCTTTGGGGCTTCTATTATAAAGGCACTAATTCCACTCATGAGGGCTCCACCCCCAAGACCTAAGCACCTCCTCCTCCTACCGTGATTTTGGTTTAGGATTTCAGCCTATGAATTTGAGGGAGCACAATGTGCAGACCATGGCAGTCCCGGAAGCCTGAAACTTATTTCTCTTAGCAGCATACATTGTTGAACAGGGGTGGCTTAGTCGGTTAAGCGTCCAACTTTCGCTTAGGTCATGACCTCACGGTTCGCGGGTTCGAGCCCTGCGTCGGGCTCTTTGCTGACAGCTAGCTCAGAGCCTGGAGCCTGTTTCAGTCTGTGACTCCCTCTCTCGCTGACCCTCCCCTGCTCACACTGTCTCTCTCTCTCTCCTAGAAATAAATAAAACATTTTTAAAAAAAATTTTTTTAAAGCTACGAGGAGTCCATCAGACCCATACAAAAGGGGGGGATGGAAACTTGTGGGCAAAAACGCAAAGTGGGAGAAATGGATGCAGACAGGCAGACACGGGGATGGGGATCAGAGAGGGGGGCCCAGCAGGGGAGGTGCCAAGAGAGAACTACCAAACTACCCCACATCAGGAGGGTAGGCAAGAGGCCCAGAGAGAGGAAGTCCAATCATTACAAGGTAGCTTTTGGCAGTGTGTTTTCTTGAGTATTGACCTACTGTGCTGATTCTCCCGTGTTCCCACTGGAGTTTGATTAGAATTGTCTAAGCCCGTCAATATCCAGATTATGACTAATCTATCCCCACTGCCTTAGATTCTTCCAGCACTCTGTTGGCTGAAAGTGTGCTGATTTCCGGACTCTCTGGCTTTTAAAAAAAAAAAATCTCAGCTGTACATATGACCATGTTTCTATAGAACCACAAGTGTGAAACAAGCCCAGATGGGAAAAAAATTAATAGTGATATCTGTGTTACTGCAGAGGGAGAGAAAATGGTGGCACTGACAGTAATGATGACGATGGAGCAGCATTTATTATGGGCCAAGGGGCTTTACCAGAGAAACAACCAGAATTCCCACCCTATTACTGCATCTAGCTCCAACTCTCACATCCCTGGGGAATGTGCCTTCCTCCAAATCAGGCCCATGTAGAACTTCTCAAAATCCAGTGAGGATAAGTTTAAATATTTCCAATACACCATCATCAACAGAACAATAATAGAAAGAAAGATAAGATAGTAGACTCCTTTTTGGATGCCAGCAAATAGAATAACTCAGTCCTTAGCATATTCTATACCCAGAGAAGACTGGCAGGGACTGCTGTCCTTGGCAATGAAATAGTGTCCTTGGTCAGCCAATCTGGCTGCCCTCAGTTTTGCAAACAGAAAGGACTTTGCATAGCAAGGTTATATCCTGTTTCCTTTTATAAGAGCCAGCTTGGACTAAACTTTGTCCCGTTCTCTCAGGACCTCACTGCAGGCTGCAGGAATGAACCAACAAACACCAACACTAGGACATATTTCTACCTAAGTCAAGGTTGAAGTTACATGTTATTGTCTCCTATCTGCAGAGCAGGAAGCTAAGACCCAGAGAGATTAAATAACTGACCCAGTTGATAAGAAACACAACACAGATATGAACGAGTTTCTCCTGCTTCAACATTATTTATTTTATTATATTCTTTACAACTTTTTCATTTCTAACTCTAGAAGTAAATACATAAGCAAGATGGGGAAAAAATGGAACACACAGAAGTGTGTTTTGTATATCTTTCCAATATGATTCTTTTATTATTACATGCAAACACACACACAATTTTATCAGGATTCTTCATTACATGTTCTTTCCACCTTCTTTGCAAAGGCACAGAATTCTAACACTTGGGCAGGAAAAACCACACCAAGAATTCCAGATTTCCAACAGCTTATCACTTAGGCAGGAACAACCTCAAAATTACCTCAGATGGGCTTATATTTCACTGTGTTAACCATCAAATAACCTATTACAATACATAATACAAGCAATAGGTTAAGATTTTTTAAAGATTTCTCTTTTGTGCCTGATATCAAAATTGGTGATGGTACATAATGAATTTAACCAGAGTAAAAAACAATCCTGGCCAGCCAGGAGATGATGAAGAGAAGTAAAGGTCGAACATCAATATATTCATTTATCACTCAACAAATGCTTTTGAGTGCCTCTTAGGTGCCAGACACTGTTTCCAGAATTGAAGATAAAACAGGACACCAAATGGACAAATTCCCTGCTCTCAGGAAGCTTACACTCCAGTGAGGGCAGGCAGAGAACACACATATAAACTGAGAAATTATCCAGTGTGACAAGTACTATGGGAAAAAATAACGCAGAATAAAGGGTATGGAAAAGAAGGAGGTCACTCTTTATACAGTATGTCAGTCAGCTTGGACTGTCATAATAAAATACCACAGTCTAGGTGGCTTTATCAACATAAACTTATTTTCTCACAGTTATAGAGGTTAAAAGTCCAAGATTAATGTTCTAGTCAGTTCAGTTACTGGTAAAGGCTCTCCTTCTGGCCTGCAGCCAGCCACTTTCTCTCTGTGTCCTCATGTCAACCTTCCTTGATGTGAACTCTCTGGTGTCTCTTCTTACAAGGACACTAATGCTATCAGATCAGGGCCCTCTTAGACTTAATTATTTCCCTACTCCACATACAGCCACAATGGGGACTAAGGGATCCATTGAACTTGGAGGGGCTGTGGGGAGGACACACACATCCGGTCCATGATATACGGGAGAGTCCGAGAAGGCATCTCTGACAAGGGGTGGCAGCTAGCTTTCAAGACAGCCCTCAGTGAGCCTCTTCTCCTGGTATTCGCCCCCTGGTGTGATCTCCTCCCACAGTGAGTCAGGGCTGGGCTGTGTGCAGCAAAGCACAGCAGCAGTTAAGGTGTCTGACTTCCGAGGCTGGTCATAAAAGGCAAAGGAACTTCCACTCTGCTTTTTCGGATCACTCACTGGGACAAAGCCATCCACCATATCATGAGGACACTCACGCAGCCTTGAGAGAGGACCACGTAGACAGGAACCCAGACCTCCCCCCGATAGCGTTAGTCTGTCAACATGTGAACGACCCACCCCAGAAGTAGGACCTCCAGCCCCAGGAAGGCCCACAGGGGGCCAAAGTCCCAGGTGGAGACCAAACGCCAACCTCATGTGCAACTGTTAGCCAGGACCACCCAGCTAAGTTTGTTTCCAGTTTCTGGCCCACAGAGAAGGTGAGATAATAAATGTTTATTGTTGTTTTCAGCCACTAAGTTTTGGAGTAACTTACACAACGAGAGATAAGTAATATATAAGGTGACATCAAGAGCTCTGAAGGAATGAAGGAAGCAAGACGAAGCCTTTTGGGTAGAAGGAAAAGCAAGTGCCAAAGCCATAAAATTACAGTTTTGCACCCTGGGAAAACATAGGGTCAGATCATATAGGGTTGTATGTGTCTGCAGCTTTTGCCGCAGTAACATGTAGAGGGACATCCATTCAGGAGGAACATCTTACTTGTTTAGATAAAACCTTCGGCCAAGTTTTCAATCTCATGCCAGCAGATTCTATCCACCACCTTGGGGATCTCAGTAACTCTCACACTTTTACCTGTTATTTACGTGTTTACAATTCCCATATTTATGTTGCCAGTCTTGCTCTCTCCCCTTTCTCCTTTCAGCATCTTATACCCAAGGGCTTAGTCAGCGTCTCCTTTGGAATTTCTAATAGGTGTCTCACATTTACTATGTCCAAAATCAGATTCCTCCCCCGTCTCTGAAGTACAAACCTATTTTTTCAGGTACTCAAGGCAAAAAGCTTAGCATCCTCCTCCCCACCGCCATATACCCATCCAAATTATCAACAAAGTTTATTAACACTCCTTTAAAATGTATCCAGAGGGACGCCTGGGGGGCTCAGTTGGTTGAGCCTCTGGCTCTTGATTTCAGCTGAAGTCATGATCTCACAGTTTGTGAGATTAAGCCCTGTGTCAGGCCCTGTGCTGACTGCAAAGGGCCTGCTTGGGATTCTCTCTCCCTCTCTCTCTCCCCCTCCTCCACTCCTGCACATGCACTCTTTCTCTCTCAAAATAGAGAAAAAATGAAATAAAATAAATCAGAATTCAACACTTCTCACCACCTGCATCTCAGTCACTGTTCTCTAAAACACTTATTTCTGGCCTGCATCAGAGCATAAACCTTCTAAGCAGTTTCTCTTTACCTTCTATAATCTATTCTCAGCTCAGTAACCATAGAGAGATAATGCAGATCATGACATTTCTTTGTCCTAAATCCCTTGATGTCTCCCCATCTCACTCAATGTAAAAACCAAAATCTTCTTAGGTTAAGGCCATTCAGGATCTTGCCCAATTATCTTTCCAACCTCATCTCCATTTCCTCTTGCCCTTGCTCATTCAGCTGTAGCCACAATGGCTTTCCAGTGAGACAGTGTAGGGATTTAACTCCTGTAAAGCCACTCGTCTGAAGCAAGGGTTACAAGTTTCTAGGCACTTAAAGACAAATACCTCCTTCTAGAAAAGTGAACAAATGAGAGATAACAGCCATTAAGGAGTAATGGTTGTCTGGGCAAAATTAGAAGTAACAGTTTAAAGCCTGCTTGCCCAAGTATTCCTATTTCCCAGGAGCCCTAAAAGGATGTCAACCAAGGAGAAAGGCGTCCTGTGATTGTCTTGTGTCCACTAAAAGTAAGGTAAAGGGGAAAGTAAGATAATGACCGTGGGTCTGAAGGATGCTTACCCACTCCTAGCCTCTCACCCTTTGGAAAAGTGCGTAAGCCTTGCATGCTACCCCTTCAGAGAATGACATTCCTCTTTCTTGCCGGCTCCCTGGTGTACAAACTATCTCCAGTATCTGCTTTCTTTCTCTAGAGGTCAGTGTTCATTTCTATGACATTGAGACTTGAGAACCTGGTCCTGGGGGTACCAGTAACACCTCAGAAACAAGCCAGGTACACTTCTGCCCCAGAGCTCACGCTCTTTCTCTTCCTTTTAGCTAGAATGCTCTTTCCTCAAATATATCCAAGATTCATTCCCTTACCTCCTTCAGAAATGTGCTCAAATGTTACCTTGTCAGCAAAATCTTTCCTGACCACCCTACTAAAAATTGTAATCTCCTCTTCAGAATCCCTTAGTTCTTCTTTGCCTTATTTTTGTACATAGCTCTTACCACTCCCTGATATGTTACACTTTTTTAGTATTAAAGCATAATTGAAGCACACAGTATTATGCTAGTTTCAGATGTACAACGTAGTGACTCAACGTTTGTGTATATTGTAGAATGATCCTCATAATAAGTCTAGTTACCATCTGTCACCACGAAAAGTCATTATAGTATTATTGTCTATATTCCTCGTGTTGTATACTGCATCTCCATGACTTATTTATTTCATAACAAGAAGTTTGTACCTCTTATATCCCCTTCACCCATTTTACCCACCCCAACTACTTCCCCCACCTCCTCTGGCAACCATCAATTTATTCCCTGTATCTATAAGTCTGGTTTTGTTTGGGTTGGTTGGTTGGTTGGTTGGTTTTGAAATCATACAGTAATTGTCTTTCTCTGACTTATTTCACTTAGCATAATATCCTCAAGTTCCATCCATGTTGTCACAAATTGCAAGATTTCATTCTTTCTTACAACTGAGTAATATTTCATTATATATACCGCATCTTTTTTATCCATTCATCCACTGATGGAAACAGATTTTCTTCTTCCATATCTTGGCTATTATCAATAATGCTGCATGAACATAGGGGCACATAAATTTTTTAAGTTAGCATTTTCATTTTCTTCAGATAAATACCCAAAAGTGGAATTGCTGGACTGTATGGGAGCTCTATTTTTAATTTTTTGAGGACCCTCCATTCTAATTTATATTCCCAACAACAGTGTACAAGGTCTCCCTTTTCTCCACATCCTCACCAACAAGTGTGAGGTGATATCTCTTTGGTTTTGATGTACATTTCCCTGATGATTAGATGTTAAGCATCTTTTGATGGGTCTGTTGGCCATCTGTATATCTTCTTTGAAAAAAATTCTATTCAGCTCTTCTGCCTGTTTTTTAACCATATTTTTTGTTGACTGTTATTAATTTGTAGGAGTTCTTTACATATCCTGGATATTAGTCCCTTATCAGATATATGATTTCCAAATAATTTCTCTCATTCGGTAGGTTGCCTTTTCATTTTTTTTATTGTTTCCTTGACTGTGCAAAAGCTTTTTAGTTTGATTTAGTCCCATTTGTTAATTTTTCTTCTCTTGCTCTTGCCTATGGGAGTCAGATCTTAAAAAATATCTTAGAGACTTACACCAAGGAGCTTACCACCTAGGTTTTCTTCTAGAAGTTTTATGGTTTCAGATATTACACTAAAATCTTTAATCCATTTTGAGATTATTTTTGTGTATGGTGTAAGAAAGTAGTCCAGTTCAATGCTTTTGCATGTAGCTGTCCCTTTTTTCCAACACTATTTCTTGAAGATACTATCCTTTCCCCATAGTATATTCTTGCTTCCTTTTTCATAGATTAATTAATCACACATGTGTGGATTTATTTCTGGACTCTCTATTCTGGTCCATTGATCTGTATGTCTGTTTTGGTATCAATACTGTAGTGTTTTGATTATTACAGTTTTGTAGTATAATTTGAAATCAGGAATGTGATACCGCCAGTTTTGTTCTTCTTTCTTTTTTTATTTTTTATTTTTTGAATTTTTTATGTCTTTATTATTTTATTTTGAGAGAGAAAGACAGAGCATGAGTGGGGGAGGGGCAGAGAGAGAGGGAGGCAGAATCTGAAGCAGGCTCCAGGCTCTGAGCTGTCAGCACAGAACCTGATGTGAGGCTTGAACTTATGGACTGTGAGATCATGGCCTGAGCCAAAGTCAGATGCTTAACCGACTGAGCCACCCAGGCGCCCCTCTTTAGCCTGATTTTTAAGGCCCTCCAAAATTTGACTCCAAGGTTGGTCTCCCTTGACTAATCTTTGTTCTTCTTCCCTTCCATTCTCTGTGACTGTGTGCACCCCTTTGCTTTCCTTTTACATTTAAAGTAATTATTGATAGGTGTTGCATTTTGTTTGATTGTTCTCTGGTTGTTTTTGTAGTTCTCTGCTCCTTTATTCTCTTGCTCTCTTCCCTTGTGATTTGATGACACTCTTTAGTGTTATATTTAGAATTCTTTCTCATTGTTTTTATGTATCTATTATAGGTTTTTGGTTTGTGTTACCCTGAGTTTCATATACAATAACCTATACATACAGTAGTCTATTTTAACATGATAGTCACTTAAGTTTGACCACATTCTGAAAGCACTACACCTTTATTCTCCTTTCACATTTTAAGTTTTTGACATCATATTTTACATCTTTTTATTTTGTTTATTTTATTCACTTACCTAATTATTGTAGTTATAGTTAATTTTACTATTTTTATCTTTTAACCTTAATCTTCCCTTTATAAGTGGTTGATATATATTTGCCTTTATCAGTGATATTTTTTCTTTCATGTATTTTATTTCTAGATATGACTTTTTCTTTTTGCTTAAAGAATTATCGATTTAACAGAGGACCATGGGGAAGAAGAACAGGAAAAATATTTGGGGAGAGGGAGAGAGGCAAACCATGAGAGACTCTTGAATACTAAGAACAAACTGAGGGCTGATGGGGGGAGGGGAAGGGGGTGATGGGCATGAAGGAGGGCACTTGTGGAGATGAGCACTGGGTATTATATGGAAACTAATTTGACAATAAACTATGAAAGAAAGAAAAAGAATTCTCTTTAATGATTTTTGCAAAGCCAGCTTAATGGTGATGAGCTCTGTTAGCTTTTGCTTGTCTAGGAAACTCTTTCTCCCACCTTCTGTTCTGAATGATCATCTTGACAGAGTATTTCTGGTTGGAAGTTCTTTTTTTCCTTTTGGGACTTTGAACATACTGTGTGACTCCCTTCTGGCCTGCCAGATTTCTGTGGAAAAATCTCCTGATAATTATACAAGGCTTCCCTTTTATGTAACCAGTTGTTTTTCTCTTGCTGGTTTTGGTGTGTTTTTTGTGTAAGATTGTCCCTTTATCTTTAACTTTTGACATTTCAATTTTGATGTGTCTTGGTATAGACCACATTGGGTTCATTATGTCTGGGACTCTTTGTTTCCTGGACTTGGATTTCTGTTTCCTTCCTCAGTTTAAGGGAACTTTTCAGGCATTGTTTCTGCAACTAAGTTTTCTGCCCCTTTCTCTCTCTTCTTCTTCTGAGACCCTGTAGTGTAAATTTAGTACACTTGAAATTGTTCCACATATCCTTTAAACTATCCTCATTTCTAAAATTCCTTTTTCTTTTTGCTCTTCTGTTTGGGTGATCTCCACTACCCTGTCTTACATGTCCCTGACTCATCCTTCTGTATCATCTAGTATGCGGTTGATTCCCTCTAACGTATTTTTCAGTTCAGTTATTGTGTTCTTTAGCTCTGGGACTTGTTTGGGACTTTCTTATACTTTCTGTCTCTTTGTTCAAGTTCTCTGTGTATTCATCTACTCTTCTCCCAAGTTCAGTGAGTATGTTCATGACCATTACTTTGATTCTTTATCAGGCAAATCACTTCCCTCTAATTAATTGAAGTTTTTTATTTTTCCTCACATTTTACCTTATTCCTTCATTTGGAACATATTTCTGTTTCCTCATTTTGCTTGACATTCTCTGTGTTTGTTTCTATGTATTATATGAAATAACTATCTCTGCCTATTTTAAAGGAGTGGCTCTGTATAGATAAACCTTATTGGGTTTTTTTAAGTTTGTTTATTTATTTTGAGAGAGACAGAGACAGCACAAGTGGGGGAGGGCCATAGAGAGAGGGAGAGATAGAGAATTCCAAGCAGGTTCCACACTGCCAACACAGAGCCCAATGCCAGGCCTGAACTCACAACAACATCATGAGATCATGACCTGAGCTGAAAGCAAGAGTCCGATGCTTAACTGACTAAGCCACCCAGGTGCCCCTGAGCTTTACTGTTAAACCTTGCCCCAGTCCTTGGTTATCTTTGATATATCTCTCCAAAATTGTTTCAGACCAAGGGGTCCAGAAACACAGTGCTTCCTGGCGGCCTGAGTTTGGTGTTCAAGGAGCAACCACACACTCCCATCGGCTCTGTTGGGACTGCGTGAGTGTCTCTGAAGGGCGAGTCGGCTTGCTGACTGTACTTACCAGTGTCACATCGGCACCCAGGAAAGCAGGGCTGCTTGCCCACCACTCCGGTAAGTGCCATGCAAGTGGGCTGAAGCAGGGCTATATGCCCACTGCTAAGTGATTAGACTGAAGGTACAGAAATGGCGCCCGCCAGCACTGGTGTGAGCAAGGCAGAGAGAGCCTGTAAAAATGGTGTCTTCAGCAGTCCATCTCCAGACTGTCTCCAGACTTCTGCCCCTCGGGCAGGGGCTTTAAGGTTAGCAAGTAAACCTCTTTCATCTATGGTCTAGGCTCTTCAAACTGCGGCTTTTTGCCCTTGGTCCCAAAGAGCTGTGCACAAACTCTTTGTTTTTTGGTTTTTTTTAATGTTTCTTTAATTATTTTGAAAGTGAGAGAGAGAGAGCATAAGTGCAGGGGAGGGGGGGGCGCCTGGGTGGCTCAGTCGGTTAAGCCACTGTCATGATCTCACAGTTTGTGGGTTCGAGCCCCGCATCGGGCTCTGTGCTGACAGCTAGCTCAGAGCCTGGAGCCTGCTTCAGATTTTGTATCTCCCTCTCTCTCTGACCCTCCTCTGCTCACACTGTGTCTCTCTCTCTCAGAAATAAATAAAACATTAAAAAAAATTTTTTTAAATAAGTGCAGGGGAGGGACAGAGAGAGGAGGGAGGGAGAGAGAATCCCAAGCAGGCTCTGCACTGTCAGCACAGAACCCCACACAGGGCTCGACCCCACACACCATAAGATCATGACCTGAGCCAAAATCAGGAGTTGGATGCCTAACCAACTGAGCCATCCAGGCTCCCCTGTGTACAAGTTTTTAAATGAATCAACATTCATTATAGGTCTACATTCCCTCCTGGACGTAATTCCTACTGGTGTTCAAAGCCAGACATTTTGAGGGTTTGTCTCTCTGGTGCAGAACCTGAGGGTGGGGGTACCCGGTATGAAGTACAGACTCCTTGCTCCTTAGGGAGAAGCTCTGTTTAGAAATATTCTTGTTTGTTTCTTTTTTGAGATCCCTCCTAATTGTGGGGTCCTTGTACATGGGTAATTTTTTTGCTGAGAGCTCTCTCTGTCTGGCCTACCCATCTGGGTGCGGTCCTTTTTATCCTTCACTGTAGAGCAAGTGTTCTGCTAGTTCTCAGGGTCTTTTCAGAAGGCATTATTCCCTATGAACTGCATATTTGTGTCCATGCAAGGAGGTGAGATCAAGATCTTATACTATCATCTTGAACCACCTCCTCTCTGATTCCTCTGTCATGTTATACATTGTAACTACTATTTATTTGTTTTGTTTAGTTGTTTCTGTCCATCTCCTTCTACTATAAGCTCTTTGATAGTAAGCATTTTTTATTTTTTTATACTTTTTATTTATTTTTGAGACAGAGACAGAACATGAGCAGGGGAGGGGGCAGAGAGAGAGGAGACACAGAATCTGAAGCAGGCTCCAGGCTCTGAGCTGCCAGCACAGACAGATCCCAGTGCGGGGCTTGAACCCATGAACCGCAAGATCTTGACCCGAGCTGAAGTCAGACACTTAACCGACTGAGCCACCCAGGTGCCCCAAGAATTTTTGTCTATTTTGCTCACTGCTATATTCCAGATCTTAGAACAGTGCTTGGCTTCGCACATGAGAAGCCACAATAAACACTTGTTGAAGGCAGGAATAACCCCATCAGAGTAGATATAAGAGCCTACAGTATATGACCAAATGATGAAATATGGTAACTAACCTGCTCTGCATGAGATAATGAGAACCTGGGATACTCCAAAGAGTAAAAAAAGAAGAGTAAAGGCAGGGTATAGGGAAAAGAGGCCAGTGTGGTTGGGGGTACCTGGGAGGAGCCAGAGAGAAAGTTCTGCCCTTGCGATGGGCTCAAAAGGTTGGGGAAATTAGAAATAGTAAGGGAACTTTGAAACTAGTTTGCTGTGAGAGTACTGCTGTGCAGTATAAATTCCAATCCTCCACCTTCTCTACAGAACACTTGTACCCATTCTTCTTTGCTTGGTGACGGACGGCAAGTGTCACCTGGGTGGGGGGATTCCAACTGGGGAAACAGAAGAGGACTGCCTTCTGCATCCAAGCTGGCTGGGAGTCAACATGTTCAGATGAAGAAGTCAAAGGCCAAGAGCACAGCTGATATCCGAATTGCACATGTAGTCCTTAACCTTGCTGTGTATTTCCTTGGCTGGCTTCTGTTGAATAGAACGGTGATTTGAACAAGGACCAGGGTTTTTAATTAATCAGACACTGTTCACGGTGGCTCTGGTCCAATTCATCTTAGGGCAGCTGCTTTCCTATACATTCTTCAATTCATACTTCTAATTATTATCAATAACCACCACATACAGACACTGTGTGCCAGGCAGTACAGCCTAAAAAGAGGTGATCTCTGAGCTAAACAGCTTAGTTCCTATCTTAATCACGCGGTCCTAGGATCTGGCTCCCCTATTTTTTCTAACAGTGTTAGCTTATTTCAAGCAAGTAGCCTTTTGAATTGGTCTCTCCATGAAATTTTGCCCAAGCCTGTTCTTTGGGAGTGCTGCAGGCAAAGAAATTTCTTTGAGGAACAACAAAGGTGGTCAGTGCCACTGGAGAAGGGCCAGAAAATTAAAGTATGAAGATAAGAATCATGTTATTTTGTATTGTCAATATCAAATCACATCGAGGTAGTACCTACTGTGATAGTTAAGCCTATTCACAGAGGAAAAAATATATTTGTAGGCTAAAAAGCTGTATTCAATAAATTATATATATATTAATCTATATCATGTCTGGCTGACTGCTATCTGCCTTTATTTTATTCCCATTATATTTCATCAAGTACTAACAGTATGCCATAGGCTAAAAGAGCCACAGGTATCCTTTTCCTTCTGGAATTTTTTGGAAAGTCTGTTTACATGAAACCCCAGCTTTTGAGCAGGCCCTTTCTTATCCAGCTTGACTGATGGTTGAACCCTTCACTTTCTCCAAAAGTATTGGTCCTCCCCCCAAAAGTATTTCTCACTCTCCATGTTTTTCTACAGATAAAATAAAAATACATAAACTTTCCTCAATCTTATAGATTTCAAACTAAATTTCACTTCATTTGAGTCCCACAAGGGATAAAAACCACCACCAAAAAAAAAAAAAAAATGCCATTGTCACACATGGCTGAACAAGAAGAGGATCAGCAATGATATCTATTAGGCAGAACTTAGTAAAACTTCTTAAACCCGGTCTGCAACACGCTGTTGAGATTTGAGGTGAAACATGGTACTAGTCTTTACTGGGTGCCGTAAAGTACTGATTCTCTACGCCACACTCTACGCACATCCCACCACAAGCAACAGGATGTTTTCTAAAAGTCTTATGTTTAAAAATATAATACCTTTATTGATGCAGGGATGGACAAAGAGGCCAGAGGAATAGGACAGATAACCTAAAACAGACACATACCTACAAGGACACCTGATCGGTCATAGACACGGCACTTTACAGCCATAGAGAATGGCAGTCATTGACTAAATGCTGCTGGATCAGTTGGCTATCCGTGTGGGAAATTTGAAATTGAATACCTGCCTTATAACACACAATAAATACACTCACAGTAGGTTAAGAATTCAAATATGAGGGGCGTCTGGGTGGCTCAGTCGGTTAAGCATACAACTCTTGATTTGGGCTCAGGTCATGATCTCATGGTTCATGAGATTGAGCCCTGCATCAGGCTCCATGCAGGTGGTGTGGGGCTTCCTTGGGATTCTCTTTCTCTCTTTCTCTGTCCCTTCCCTGCTCATGCTCTCTGTCTCAAAATAAATAAATAAACTCATTTTTAAAAAGGTAGAACACTGAAACTTTTAGGAGAGAATATCTTTATGACCTTATGGGCTGGGAGCAGAACGATTTCTTATTCAGGGCACAAAAATTACAAGCCTTATAGGATGAGATTGATTGGTAAATTGGGCTGTTAAAATTAATGAGTTTACGTTCATCAAATGACACCATAAAAAAAAGTGAAAAGGCAAGCCACAAACTGAGAATAAATATCTGCAATAAGGTAACCAGCAAAGTATTAGTATCCTGAAAATACAAGAAGCTTTATGAATGGTTGAGAAAGGAAACAAACCGCACAATACTTAAAACAGGCAAAATACATGCACAAGTACATCTCTGAATATAGCCAACAAATATGACATAGTTAATAAATACGAAAAAAGATGCTGTCTGTTAGTTAATAGGAAACTGCAAATTTTAATAACGAGATACCACTTCATACCTATTGGATTGGAAAGTAACCAAAAAATGTCATACTGGGTGTGTAATATAGAACAGCAGGAACTCTGATTCACTGCAATGGTAGGAGAAAACTTGATATTACCTTGTAGGGTGATGTACCTTGTCTCTGCATAAGTCGTCAATGTCATTCCTCCGTATAGATCCTAGACGAACTTCTAAAAATAATAATACACAATTGTATAATAATGTATAGTTTATGAAGCACAAGAATTGGCATATGTAGTCTACAAACTATTTTTAATCCATTTTTAGGAGTCATTATTAACTCTCCTTTTCACAGAGGTTTAGTGATCTTCCTAAGGTCACACGGTTGATAAGTGTGTAAGTGTAAATTCCCCCTTCTCCTGGCAACAGCACCAACTTTTGTCTGGGCATCTACCCTTCCCTAGCTTCTGGGGTCTGGATAAGGCTCCACCCAGACATGGTTGATCAAAGCGCCACAGTGATTGGCTTAGAAATAACATGGGATCCAGTCGTGTCCAATCAGAATGAAGCTTAGGATTCATTTCAAGAATGATACATTCTTGCCTTTTCGGTCTGATTTGCGGGCTGGGAGGACAGGAAGGAGCTGCAGTAAGCCTTTTGTGGTCTGAGAATGAAGCAGACAAGCAAAAGGTTGAATTGGGAGATGGAAGGAAATCAAATCTTCATGATATAATGTACAGCGTGGAGGTACCCAAGGTCAGATCTACCCCTGAACATCTTGGTTACATAAACAAAAGAAAGGGAGGTCCCTTTCTGTTAAAGTGATTTTGAGGTGCCCTTTCTGCAACTTACAACCCAAAAAATTCTGGATGATACAATGACAAGGCCAGAACTAGATTACCGGTGTCCCAATGTCTACCGTTTTTTCCATAGCACCACCTAACACGATGTGGCTGGTGGGCTCCAAAACCAACATAAAAAATACAAACGGCATTTTTTTTTACTATAACAAAAATTGTTAGGTTCTTTTTTCCCTCAGCCTATTATAGAGAAAAATACTTCTGCTCTCATTTTTTTGAATGTATACCAAGTTTGTTTTTGTCTAATTCAAAGTCAACAGCTTCATAATCAAAGTATTTGCTTCGTCAAAAACTTCCCTTATCATAGTCAAGGACAACATCCTGTAATCATATATACGTTTATCCAAACCACCAATTGTGTTTAAAAGCGGTTGAAGTAAGGATATATGTTAAATTATTGTCATGAAAGGGATTTAGACTAATTAAACAACATGAATGAAGTATGGTGACACTGTAGATAAAATTAACCAACAAGACAGAGTCCTAAACAACATTCCCTCTCCACACAGGAGAGTGGGAGATTGTCAGAGCTGTCACTAAGATGTTCTTGTCTTCTGACAGAGGCTGACTGCACTCAGGGAGAGGACCCACCTTGCCAGCTGGAGTCAATGAACTGGAGCTGAGGGGCTCTGAAAACCATGCCCATAATTGGACGACCACAGTTCCCAAACTTGGTCTGACAAGTGTGAATGTGCTTATGAGGACTATGGAGCAGGATATTTGAAAGCAGAACTTCCCAGGAAAATCAGATCATCAGCACAGACAATAAAAGCCATCCTCTGTCAGAACAAATAGGTCAGGATATCAAAGAAGGAGCGTGGGATGTCAACACTGCTGCCAAAATTGCAAAGCATTCAGAGTTGGTCTTCAAAATCTTCCACTGCTTGTCAGCCTCTCTTCTTGGACCTCTGGCTTCCCTTCTCCCTCTCCCCTCAGCCCTCAGCAACCATATTCCTTTGTCTGTGACAAGCCCTACAATGAGGCACTTGGTTCAGACAAACTCTCTAGGAAAGGGCTTAAAGCTGCAAAAATAAGTCTTTTTTTTTTTCTTTCCACTTTACTCATTAAAATTGTTGTTCCCTCACAGAATCCCCTCACAGCATTGGAGCCATGAAATGCTACATTACAAGCCAAGTCATGTCACTTACAAAGTAATACAGTGGACAACTTAGTTAACACTCCTAAGCATCAATTTCCTCGTCTGAAAAACAGGAATAATAACAGCCCCTAACTCAGAGAGCTGTTGAGAGAATTTAGTGAGATAAAGCATATCATGCAGTTTACCCGTGGATGGTCCATAGGAAAGATCCAATAAACACCAGTAATTACTCTTGTTACTACTACTAATAATAGTAATAAAGATAAGGATGATCAATGGGTTTAGCTAATGGTGTGGGAATTTGTCTATTTTTGAAAGGAACTTAACTGCCAGTTGACACTGTTTTGGAAGTATTCATTTGCATTTTGCATCCGCCATATTGCCAATGGGGCTTTCTATATAACAGATCATGTATCATTTACTGTTGTAAATTTCAATATTCCTATTTCGCAGTCTCCATCAGCTCTGAAATAAGAATGTCTTCATACATAGCATGTAACCAACACACTGCAACAGCCCAGAGTTCTGGTGCTAGCAATATACAAGAAGACCTTCCCTCTCCCCTTTTGCTTTGGTGATTTATTTTATGAATAAATTGCTTTTCTTTAAAGGTCACTTGTTGTTTTAGAACACTTTACACCTGACTCTATCCTTTTACTGTAGGGAGTTGCACAAAGGACAATTTAAGCAATATTTCTAAGATTTTATCTACTACATTATCACAGCTCTCCCAGAGAAAAAAATCAACTCAGGTTGTTGACTAAGTAAGGTAGTTTGCCTGAAAATATAAGTTTAACCACAAATTGAAACAATAAAAAATCTACCTTGATAAGACAAAATAGTTAATTTTGATTAATGTTTAGTGAATACTAACTATATATCTGGCAACATACACTAAGCGTTTTGTACATATTATCTCGTTGAGTGCCGACAAGTATTTTATGAGGTAAGTTATTATTATTCACATTATTAAAATAAGAAAAGTAAGGCATAGAGATATTAAGTAACCCAGCCAAAGTCACACAACTAACAAGGCAAAAGTACAGGGTAAATCTAACTATTCTCCTTCCTAATCCAAACTGGTTGCTCAGATTAGCTAGACCTGAATTCTTGACCACAACACCTCCAAAGGGAAATGTTGAGAAGTGTAAATTAGGATAGCTTTGAAGACCTGAACCAGAACACCCAATTCTAGTAAATCTTGCAGACTCTACCCTCTTATCTTCCTTGGAATGTCCATCCTGACTTTCCTATCCACTAGGATGGGATTTGAGAGTTTCCCAGATTTTAGGGCGGATTCATTATGGGAAAAAAAAAATTAGATGCAATAACGAGCCCCTGCCTTGGACCTACATTATTTCTTTCCATTCTTCCTATAACTCTTTGAGATGGGTGCCACTCTCGCTTTACAAATGAGAAAATAGATTCTGAGAGATTAAAGCAGAGAGCACAGCCCAATCCCAGGTCATAGGAATGTTCTTTTCGGCCTACGGAATGGTATTAAAATATTTAAGCCAACATTTAAAAATTAGGTTGCATGCTAAAACCCCCCTATTTCTGCATTCTATTGAGAATTTCAGATTCCCAGAAACCCCACCCAAATTCCCTTATGGGAATCAATGGTTAAAGTTGAGGACAGGTTACCATGGTCCATTCTCTCCAGACATCGCTGGCACCATTAGCCAGCATCAATCAATTAGTTTCAGCATGAGTCTCTCTTGATTCCCACCACTCATGAAAACACACAGAATCTTATGACCAATTACTGAGCGATCTAGAAAAGGCCCCAGCTGTGGGAAACATCCACTCCAACTGGGCACCATCTTCCAAAGATGCTAAAATCCCAGGAGAGCTACAGAGGAATGACACAGATACAAGGACACTGAATGTCTCAGTCTATCAGAAACACTATTTGCCGTCGGACACATTTTAAAATTTGTTGTAGAATATTGTATTCATTAATTGTTCTGTGTAAGTGTCTATTATGTGGGCAGCGTTTGTTGTTTTGCCACTTGGCTTTCCTACAAGCAATTGTAATGAGAGACTTATCTCATATGGTATTAAGTTTTCCCTTCCTTTTAGCAGTGGAATCTCTGAGTTTTAGCAGGCATATAACCAGCCAAGAGGAAACTGCATTCTCCAGCTTCCCTTGCTGTTAAGTCATGTGACTTACTTCCGACCAGTGGGATGTGGGCAAACACGAAGCATGCGACTTCTGGGTCTTCTAAAAGAGTGAGTTGGGCACTTCTTTTCCCCCTTGCCCCAGGATAGACCCCCAATGTGGAAGGGTGTCAGCATCAGCCAAGGAGACATTCAGGGAGATTTCAGGGCAATAAAACGGAAGGTACCACGGTCGCTGAACGTTCTCGTAAAGCAGAGCCAGCCTACCAGCCCAAGATAGCTCATTCTAAACTGTTAATTGGGAGATAAAGGAACTTTTACTTACTCAAGTCGCTATAGGTGGTAGGCATTGTTACAGCGGACTTTTTCCCCTTATCCGCTCTCATTTTTCCCATTTTCAGTAATCCCTTGTTCTTCTTCAGATTTGAGACGACAGTGTGTCCTTCAGTCATTGCATAAAGTATAGCCTTAAATCCTGACACAGTTTCCTGGGAGCAGTGTGACCTTGGCAAGTTACCTCTCTTCTCTGAACCTGATCTGAGAAATAATGGTCGGAAGGATTTGTTAAAAGGAGAGAAGACAGGCACCTCTACTTTGTGCTTTGTCGTGTCTTTAGCCTATGTTTTAGCCAAACCACTCTCCAACCTAATGCATGCTTAAGCTCATTACTTACTCCACGCTAAAATCTGTCAGTGGTACCCCCATTGCTCTTAGGAGAGAATCTAAATTTCCAAAGCAAGTGTACAAGGCCCCAGATGACTGGGCTCCACTGCCATCTCCGGGCATACTCCCCAAGTGGCCGGGGATGCTAACCACTGAAAACTCCCTATGCCAGCCAGGCCTGTGCTTCTTGTTTTACAGCCTTACACTCAGTTTCCTACATCTCAGCCAACCAGAGGGCGGTACACTGTAGGGGTTAAGCCCACAAGAATCATACAGACCTGGGTTCAAATACTATCTCTGCCAATTCCTAGTGTGACCTCTGTCAAAGGACTTAACTTCCCTGTAAAATGGATATAATCTATTGGTCACCCCAGGGTTGTTCTGATTGTTAAGTTGGAAAAAGTAGCTAAAGCCCTCAGTTGAGTGCCTGGTATGTAGCAAACACTCAATAAACACCTATTTGCATTAGTGCAGCTCCCCTTACTAGCTTTTTTAGTTTGTTACAGTAGAGAAGAAGCATGGAACACCCCCTACTGAACCCCCCCCCAACCTCTCCCAGAGGGTGTGTTAGGGGAGCTACACAGTGAGCATCACATCCCAAATTATATCTCCCTCAGAACGATCTGCCAGTGATCCCAAATGAAACCCAGGTCCTCTCCCATGCACCTGTCTATCCAACAGATAGCATTCTAGGAGAGCTTAAGAAATGCCCATGACTTCCTGGTCTATGAGCAGCCAGGTCGTAGCATCCTTGTGCCCAGTCATCAAATCCAAATCCCTTTCAGGGCACCTGGGTGGCTCAGTCTGTTAGAGTCTGACTTCGGCTCAGGTCATGACCTTGCCGTTCATGAGTTCAAGCCTGGTGTCAGGCTTTGCGCTGATAGCTCAGAGCCTGGAGCCTGCTTCAGATTCTGTCTGTCTGTCTGTCTGTCTGTCTCTCTCATTCTCTCTGCCCCCTCTCTCTCAAAAATAAATAAACATTAAAAAATGTTTTAAAAATCCAAATCCCTTTCTACCAGTTTGCCCCTGTTGACTCTGGCTTTTGGAAGTCTCTCTTGGAGCCCTCGATGATAAAAGTCCCTTATGTAAAGCACCTAAAGCCCGGCTGTATTGTTGTCTAGTCATGCATTAATTAAAACAACAAGGTAGCCATCAAAAAATAATTTTTAATTAGCATTTTACTGTAGTTTCTCTCAAAGAACACCAAAGAGGGAACACAGAAGAACTTGTTAGATATTCTCTCTTCCCCTTCATTCATTTCCAATTATTCCCAAACCCTGCAGCTCTCCCAAAGTCTCTCAGCCTTCTCTCTAAAACTAGGCACATGCACACATGCACGCACACACACACACACAGGTGTGCACACACATAGGCGCACACACACATGCACGCACACACACGCATGCACGCAGCCCACTAGAAGTACGTGAGCGAGAGCTAGCTCGCACCAGCTTGAAAGAGACAATTGTTAAGTTTTCAGGAATTTTGCCAGCTGGTTGGTAAACACACCCATGATTAAAAATGAAATTATATAAACTCCCAACAAAATAGATTATGAACCAAAGGTGGCAAACATGCAATACTCAGAGGAAAAGGGGAATGAACATGCAACAACATGTGAATCTCAAAATAATTATGCTGAAGCCAGATCGAAGAAGAGTAAGCGGTCCATGACTCCTTTTATCGAAAACTCATTGTGGAAATGTTATCTTGGCATCTCTTCCTAATTCTGTGTTCAGCAACGTCACATTGGTAGCTTGAAAATCAGCCACGGTGGGAGGGTCTGCACCATGGAAATTAGCAAGCATTGCAAATCAGGATGTTTTTGTTTCATTGGATGTCTAGACTTCAGAAAGTCGTGGGAAAAATGCTAATAATACACATTAGACTTTAAAGTGTATTGTGTCTGGCGCATCAAATTAAGAAAATAATCTTTCGGTATTCAAAAACTATTATCTGATGCAGCAGTCTCTCCCTCACTTCGTTGATGAATGTGTAAAGTTAAACATATTCATTTTTGTCTCACTTTCTTATGTCTAACTTGTTAACATCAATGAAAATATTACCCAACATTGATGTCACAAATATATTCATTTGTCAATTGCAGTGGATGCAAGAGTTCAGCAAAAATCAATAAAAGCATTTTGTGAGAATCAATTGTTTATCTAGAATGTATAATAAAGGGCATATTTGTCTTATTTGTAAGCTGTGTGTTACACAATGAAATCTATGATAAACACATGGGTGTATGTGCGTGTGCACTTAATACATACGGTGTTTGGGTTTTGTTTTGTTTTATTTTGTTTTTTGGGTTTTTTTTCCCAGAAAGCTTATATTAAACACTTACCAGCACTATGTTATGGTAAACATCCTTATGGTGTTTGCAACATAACTATTCCATTTTCTGGTGTCCCCTGCTCTGTCTTCACCTTAGATCTTTTACTCCATAGCTCTATCATGTAGTTGTCTTTATTATGTAGATTGGGGGGTTGTTATCTTTGTTTTTCTTTCTTACTTTATTTGCTCATTTTCCTCATTTCAGAACATAAGGAAGAAAGGAAGATTCTAGACTGACCATATAAGCAAGAATCCTTCCTATTTCGTGAAGGAGGAAGATTGCATCCCCTTTAATATAATTGCCTTTCTTGTCCTTTATGTCTGCCACATGCATATTTTTGGTCCAGTGCTTTAGAGGTGACAAGGTGTTTACACACAAGTGCGCTTCTCTAACACGGCTGGCTGCACTCACTTCCACATTTCCCCTTCTGCTGCCTCTCCGGGCTCCCATTGTAAACGCCAGCATGCATTTGCCGAGGGCGTGGCAAAGAGTACAGGTGTTCACGGCATAACATCCACCAAGCTTGGAGGTGACAAACTAAGCCTTGACTCCAAGATTGCCTGACTATAAAATCATACCAACGTTCTGATTACAGAGATAGAAACATCCCGTAGGCTTTTCTTCCTGCCAGGTCTGGAAAGACACAACAATGTGAGTACTCATTTTGTTAGGGTGGTAAAATTGTGAGTGACCTGTTTTTCTATATTTAAAAAAAAAATTTTTAATGTTTTATTTATTTCTGAGAGATGGAAAGACAGACAGCATGAGCAGGGGAGGGTCAGAGAGAGAGGGAGACGCAGAATCCAAAACAGGCTTCAGGCTCTGAGCTGGCAGCACAGAGCCCGACGCAGGGCTCGAACCCACTAACCGTGAGATCATGACCTGAGCCAAAGTCAGACACTTAACTGACTGAGCCACTCAGGCGTCCCTCCTGTGTTTTAAATTTGAATTCTATTAATGCTGCCATGACAGTGTTTGCTTGACTATAGAAATAATGAGGGGATTTATTTATGCGCAGCATGTATAAACTTTGCTTTGTTCCCATTTCACACCAAGGCACAAGGTGTTGGACAGACTTCCTCATACTCGCCCCTATTCCATGACCCTGTTACCCCGCTGCTGTTCTCTCCAAACGTGCTTCGTCACGACCACAGCTTTGGTTTACTCTCCTCCTGCCAGCCCGCCCGGGCAGCTATTTCCTGACCCCACACTCTCTCCTGCCCCTTCCAGAGCCTCAAAGCCTGCTGCTTCCCCAGTGCTGTGGCCATTCCACCCACCGTAACCTCCTAAGCATGCTCCATTCCCCTGGCGAGGCCGGTGTGTCATCAGGAAATGAGCTAATCAATCCAGTATGTGATCCGCTACAATTACAGAGGTATCAACAGTCTACAGGCTTCCCGCAGAGGATCTACTTGGAGAGCATCTCCTTCGGGCAAACTTGCAGGGACACACCCCCCCCCACCAGTCTCCCAAAATGGATTGGAAGCCCACCTGTATGCTTGCTATGCATGCTGTATTTGCCTGTTTACTTGTCTGTTTCCCCGCTATGTTGGGATAACTTTGGTATCCCAGCTTCTGGCACTTTTCTTATATGTGGTAGATGCCCATAAATGTTTGTGGAAAGAAAGAAAGAAAGAAGGAAAGAAGGAAAGAAGGAAAGAAAGAAAGAAAGAAAGAAAGAAAGAAAGAAAGAAAGAAAGGAAGGAAGGAAGGAAGGAAGGAAGGAAGGAAGGAAGGAAGGGAGGAAGTCCTGTATATCTGGGTTGTTGAGGAAGCACCACTTAGCTGAAAGGAAGAGAAATGCTGTCTCCTAGGGTTCTTGTGTACAGTTGGACAGGTTGTGCACTTCGTGTCTTCCTAGACATGATTTATGTCCTGTCTATGTGAATGGCACCCCTAGGAACCACGTGGGGAGATTCAACTCCACCTTTAAAGCAGAGACCCTGCCTGTTCACTGCAAGTCTGCACACAAAACCCAGCACCATGCTCCATGACCAGTAGATTCAACTGGCTTTTAGAAGAAGGAATGCATATATTCAAATGATTTTTTAAATGTTTATTTATTTTGAAGGAGAGAGAGAGAGAGAGAGAGAGAGAGAATCCCAAGCAGGGTCCATGCTGTCAGCGCAGAGCTTAATGTGAGGCTTGATATCATGAACCATTGAGATCATGACCTGAGCCAAAATCGAGCCGGACGCTTAACTGACTCAGCCACCCAGGCCCCTTAAATGAATTTTCCATAAAGCTGTGGTAGTCAAAGAAATAGCCTCCTTTATGTTAGGGAGATTTTCATCTGTAGAACTGTGGTGAATAGTCAAAAATCATGTCTTTTCCTCCCTACAGGAATTCACTCATTTAACAGAATTGGCTAAAATGTCTACTATGGACACAAGTACCACCCTGGACGCTGAGGATACAGCAAAACAAAGACTTTGCTCTTATGAAGTTACATCCTGTGAAGCACAGACAATAAACAAATTAGCAAAATAAGTGTATTATATGACGTCAGATAGTAGG
>NW_024080980.1:305588-452076 GCF_003009895.1 Hyaena hyaena
TGTTTCAGATTCTGTGTCTCCCTCTCTCTCTGACCCTCCCCTGCTCATGCTGTCTCTCTCTCTCTCTCTCCTAGAAATAAATAAAAATATTTTTAAAAAATTAAAAAAATAAAAAGTCACTCCTAGCCTCAGGCTACCAGTTTATATCAACCTGTTCAAGAGACTCTTTTTTAAAAACATCTTTGCATTCCAAACCTATCTTTTTTATAGAAACCTCTAGATGGTTTTTTAAGAAGAAAGGAAGGAAGAAAGAAGGACGGGAGGCAGGAAGGAAGGAAAGAAGGAAGGAAGGAAAGAAAGAAGGGCGGGAGGGAGAAAGGAAGGAAGGGAAGGAGAAAGGAAGGAAAGAAGGAAGGGAGGGATGGAAGAAGACTCCCATTTCTACAAATAGTGCAAACATTTTTTTTAAGGAATGTGTCTATGGAGGGGATTGCTTTTCCACGTGCCCACCCCATCCTCAATAAGTCAGATTTTTGCTAATTATCATTTCAAAATGGTCTTTTCCTGACCTTGCCCCAATTTCCAAGCATCTCTTGTGTGTTGCCTACTGGAAGGATGACCAAAAGCAAAATGGCACAGACACGAAGTGAATAAGCGTTTCAATACAAAAAATAGAGGGATGAATTTCTGTCTTTGCTTCTCTAAGCATATACTATAAAAAGACAATTTACTATTGCTCTTTACGAGGAGAGCCTGGTTAAATATTAATGCTTTTCATCCTAACAGGGGAATTCCTTTTATTCCTTATTAACCAAGTCAAATGTGACCAAAACGTTTCTTCCCTTATTCTAGAAGGTAGACAGAGTATTACATTGAAGTCTCTATTGCACTCTAGAAAAGAATTTCCACAGAAATTTTTTCTACCATAAAATACTGAGCAGTCTGATGATGCAAAATACTTAATGATCAGATGGGTTGTGCTGAGAATATTCTTTTCTTTGTATGGACCAAGCCATAACATTGGAAAAACCCAAGTCAATTTCATTTGATCCCTGTGATATTATTTCTCTCTCACACCACACTCCCAGAATATGATTGCTTATATTTGGAAGTTTGAAATAATAACCACACTCAGATTAGAGCTTCTAAAGTATCAAGGACAAAGCATACTCAGTGACCCTGTAAATAGCGGTTAAAACACTAATTACTCTTTCATAAAACCTTCACTATGAACACACCTCTCCTTTTTCTAGCCCATTCCATGTGAAAAATGTGTAGCTCCGGACTGGGGAGGAAGAAGGGACAATGTATGTATTTTGAAAAAGCTCCCCTGATATCATGATGAACCTCTTACATCACTTTCTCTTCCTTCTTTTTACTGTTCTTCTGTTCTGTAGCTATATTAGTGTTTATCATTTTTTTATTTATTGATGTATTACTTCATTATACCCTACTGTACCATCTCAAAATTTTAAAAGGTATTATTTCTCTCTCCCCTTCCCCTTCTTCTGTTTTATTATCTTCATTATCTCTCTTTTTTCCTTTTACTCCTTCTCTCACAACTGATCATAATACAGGGTTCAAGTTTATTTTAAAATAGTTACTGTATCTCTGAAATTAAATTTATGTTTCCCATTCTTCATTGTAAGATCAGAATTTGGAGGAGGAGAAATGAGCCAACATTTATGAAATACTTCAGTGCCAGACATTATACAAGGTGGTTTGAAGATATAAATTTGTTTAATCATTTTAACAGCTGGTGGTAGATTAGATTATTGTCCAGAAATGTTCACTCCCTTCCCCTCACTCTCATGGGAAGTATATATTTCCCACTCCAGTGATGGTGGGTTTGCCTGTATGACTTACTTCAGCTTTGCATTGGGCTGATGTACTTCCTCTATCCTTGGCTTAAGTCTCAGTCATGTGACAAGCTTTGGCCGATTGGGTATTAGTAGATATGATACAAGCAGAGACTTGAAATAAAAGGAAAAATATTCTCAGGCAGACCTCTGGTCCCCGGAAGATGACGAGGCTCTCAGAGAACAAAACTACTACAACCTACACTAGCTGGCTCCCAGCTGACCCCAGTGCTCCACCTAATAAAGATTTAGTGTATTATTCCATTGAGATTTTTGTGGCTTCTGTTACACAGCAATAGCTAACCAATACACAATTCTGTAACGTAAATAGCATTATCCCTTTTTAACCAAAACAGAGTAAGAAACGAGCTCACAGCCACACATCTATTATGCTACAGAGCCAGGATTCACACCAAAGTCTATCTGATCTGGAATCCAGCACTCCTTTACCTACAGCATGCTTCTTCTTTAAATTTTATATTCCTCTTTCCATATATCAAAATAAATTTGATTTTTACTTTCCAGTATCTATTGGGTGATTTTTACTGAGATCAATAGTCTCACCCCTAGAAAGTATCTTCATTCCCCTGTCCAGCCATTTGACTTCCTAGAATCAAATTTCTCCACTATTCTGTTCTCAGTGTAGCCCTCTGAAAATAGGAATAAAAACCTATTTACTGGTTATTCCAAAAAATGTAATTTTTATATACATGTCATTTGTTTTTAAGCTCAGAAGAGATCAGATATGAAGAGCAAGTGCTGGGTGCAAGCGTAGAGGTGATGGATAATCATTTCCTCCCCTCTCCTAGGCCAGAGGCAGAGTGAGCGATAAAGTGGGAATAGTCAAGGCGTGGGCTCCGATAACACAGTCCTCGGCCCTCACTCAGTAGGAATTGGTGGCGCTACTGCTGAGTCACAGGTCATTATTTTTCAGAACTGATAGTGCTGAAATACCTGAAAAATAAGGACACAGGATGAATATGGCGTCTATTATTTTTAAAAGGCCAGAAGACTCCCCTACTATTCGAGATTGATCCATTTATCTTCAATATCTGAAAAGGTACTAGAAAAAAATAGTCCATTTGAAATGATGCTGTGGTCAACGGAGGTGCCAGCCAGAAGGGTACTCACTTTGCTAGCTCAACCCCTTACGGTCAATCGTTAACTGTCACCCACAGTGGTTGTAAAGTTGATCGAAAATACTGGGTCTTTTTTTTATATATAAAAATCTAACTTTGGAATACAACTTAGGATTTCTCAACCTGGGCGCTACTGACACTTTGGCCGGGATAATCCTTTGTTATAGGGGGTCTGCCCTACACATTATAGATGTTTAGCAGTATGCCTGGCCTCTACCTGCTAGGTGTCAATGTCTCCACATGTTGCCAAATGCCCACGGGAGTCTCAAAATTGCTCCTGATTGAGAACTCTCTGGCACTCCCTTTACTTACATTTATTCAGTGTAACAAACTAAAATGCGACCCTTCCTTCAGCCTTACCAGCCTCTCAGTACGCACTCAGCAGGCCTTGCCCACATGGATACCATGAGGACAGTCAGCCCTCCTCAATGCCCCAGAGTCTCAGCCTGTTCCTTCTTAGAATTAGCAGGGTCGTTCCACGGGCATTCTTCAAGAAGACTTCAGCTACCATTAACATGGGGTACTTGCCATTATTTCTCCTTGTCCCAGCCTTCCTAGGAGCCAATCCCCACCCCAGGCAACTGCCCACCCCCAAACCCCAGGAAGCCACCTCCCCATGTTAGTGCTGCCAGTGCCTATCAGGATATCTGTGCTGCCTCTGGGAGCAAAGACACCAGCCCTGAAGATGGCAGACTGATACCACCTTCCCCAGAGTCCTCACTGCACCAGGATCATCCTGGGCTCCCCGGAAGAGACACTCAGTGCACCACGCCGCATCACCTGGGCATCAAAAGAATACTGTGTGTGCCTCGCCTTCCTCCTCCCATCTCATGGAATCTGTCAGGAAAAGAATCCTTTGGGCTCGGTGGGTCTCAAATCATTAGGCCAGTGCTTTTCAAAGTTAATGTGCTTTAAGAATCACCTGAGACGGGTGCCTGGGTGGCTCAGTCTGTTAAGCGTCCAACTTCGACTTTGGCTCAGGTCATGATCTCACAGTTTGTGGGTTTGATCCCCGCATCAGGTTCTGTGCTGGAAGCTCAGAGTCTGGAGTCTGTTTCAGATTCTGTGTCTCCCTCTCTCTCTGCCCCTCTCCTGCTCATGCTCTGTCTCTCTGTCTCAAAAATAAAAAATAAACTATAAAAAAAAAAGAAAAGAATCACCTGAGAGTACTTGTTAAAAAGGTATACAGTGATTAGGGTGGGGCCCAAGATGGTACATTTCTTACAAGCTCCCAAGTGAGAATGTCCCTTGCTGCACTTCAAGCAGCAAGATTTTAGTAGGTGTGAGAATCATCTGGGGTGCAGATTCCTATGTCCTTCCCCCAGAGATTCTGATTCAGAAGGTCTAGGCAGAACCCAGGCATCTATGTTTTCAACAACTTTCCCTAGGTAGATCAGAGTCTGTACTTGGAGGAACACCTCGTTGCTCTAGACCTTACCTTAGAAGACTGAGAAATACGTTCCCAGGCACCTTGGCCCAATCCATGGAGCTATGAAGCTAGCTCCACAAATGTTCTCTTCCTGGTTATAAGCTCTCTCCCTACAGGCAAATCACCTCATCCAAATAGCTGTCCTGTAGCACCCACAGGTCATCAGATCTACCCAAATAAGCCCAAGCCCCCAGCAGCTAACCTAGATTAGTTGGCTATTAGGGCCCCAGCAGACCAGAAAGGAAGAAAGTTAGGATCTCCTTTCAGGTTAGGGTACAGGGAGAGCCTCTTAAACTATAGGCACAATTATCAACCCATATAGAACAGCTGTGTTTTATCCAGCCAGTGAGAAGTGTAGAGTTGGAAAATCCTAGGCCTTGCAGATACTGAGCCACAAGTATCGGTACCCTCTTCCCCACAAGGATGACACTTGCTTATCAAAACAGGCAGGTGACATCAAGTGAAACACAAAATAATTCCAGCAAAAGAGAGAGGAAGGGAGAGGCTCTAGGGTTTAAGAGAGGGAGGGAGTAAGGGACCCCCAGGATTCACAGAAGTCAGCAGGCCTGGGAGTGAATGTTAGGGACTCATAGTGAGATCCTACTATGTACCAGGCATCCTATGAGCATTATCTCTTATCACCGTCAGGAGGAAAATGAGGTGCCATTATTCCCATTTTATTAATGAAGACATGAAGTTCCAAGAATATGAATGTAAAAGAAAAAGAACCAATGTTCCTGACCCAAGGGAGCTGCCCTATCAGCCCTGTGCTGCAGGCACAGAAGCTCCTTTCTTATCTAAGTCACTGTTACTTTGGGTCTTTCCATGACAGTGGCTGAAATGTATAATAATAAACTAATACAAATAGATTCTACTCCCTAAACTACTAAGATATATAAAGCATTTAAATATCACAATTTAGAAGATTTCATATCATTCTCCTGAGTGTTTTTCCTTGTTGGCCTTTGTGCACATGAATTTAAAAGGTGAATGTTCACTGCTTTGACCTTTGGTGCTTCTCTAAGCTCATCACCCCACCCCCCCATCCCCATTACCAGCTAACACCAATAATGGCATCTATCAAGTTCTTCAATAAGTACAGTATACAAAGCAACATCCTGACAGATTTGGCAGGATCAAGCTAAATCTACCCAGGAAGAAAATGTCATTTTCTATTTTCATAATAGACTTTTGAAGAAACCTATCCTATTACTATCCTTCTTTACGAAAACCCATATTGCAAAGGATGAACTACGAAGCCAAAGAAGATCAATAAATATGCCAGTGCGGTTCATCTCATTTCCAGTTTTCTCCGGTTCTAACTTCAAAATAGATATCCATCTCATTGCACACTATTTTTATAAGAAGAAATGATCAACATTTCACATTTTGGGCTGCGATCCAACCCCCTAATCTTGTAAGAAATATGGATACAATGACCGCATAAACCAGATCTTCCATGGTCAACCGGATTTCAAATGTTTCTCAGTTGTCATCCTTGGGGTCTGGTCTGGTGTTCACTTCTGTGCCTGAAGATGCATTCTTACTTTCCCATTTAAAATAATGAAATATAGATGCCCCCCCCAATCTGAAAATGTGTTGTCTCACACTTTCTCTGGAATGGATTTGATTCAGATGATCTGAACCCTTCTCGAATCTCCCCTTCATTTCCAATTCTGTCTTTCCCACTAGTTCCCAAGAGCTTTAATCAACATCAATTATGTCACAATTCTATTATCTATGTAAGCATTATGATAGGCGCTTGCTTTTACTTTTTGCCATGTGTATGTTGGGATGCATCTCTCTCCTTGCTTAGACTGTGAAGTCTTTGAAAACAGGGGCCCATGGCATTTACTTTTGTATCCATATGTCTAACACATAGACTGGTGTCTCAGACTAGAAGTCTGGAGTTCTCTCTTGTCCAGCAAGAGAGCAGATGCAGAATTGAATAGGAGAAAGCTAATGTCTGCAAGGAGACAAGAGTCCTACACAGGGGTTTCATCTCCATATTTATTGAGCTCTCAAGATATTACCCACGTGGTGAACATGAAGAAAACAAGGTCTTACACACGTGAATGTGGAGAAAACAATCAGACAGTAATCATTAACTTGTGTGTGTAAGAAACAAAGGGTCTGGGGGGGCAAGTGGAGTTTATGATCAAAGGACAATAGTGTATTGGCATCCAATGGAAAGTTATTTCCTACAGGTAATATAACAAGTTACTTGTGATCCCATTACAATATCTCACTGGCTAACTTCAGGCACTTTCACCCTGTGGTGGCAGCTTTCTGCCTTAAACTTTTTTCTAACCCATTTATTTAAGTAGAACCTATTTCCCCACAGGCTGGCACATTATATATGTTCAGTAATCACATATTTTCAGTTAACAAAAATAAAAAATATGGTTTTGCCCATAGGTAATTACTGAAGCAGGATTTCATAGGTAAGTACTGAAGTGGGATTTCTGGACACTACAGAGAAAGTTGGGTCTATTAAAACTGGATCACCCAGGCAACATGAGTGGCTTGGCGGGAATGGGGGAGGAAAAGGAATATCCTGCTAATGGGGAAGATGAAAAAGAGCCAATGACAAATGTTTCCTTCATCCAATTCTGTCTAGAGCTCATCTTGTCCACAGCAATCACAGAGAGCTAAATTTAACAGCTAGAAGCGAGGTCAAGGGCCAAGGGCAGACTTAGTCGAATTAGAAATTAAATAAATTGTGAAGCTGAAGAATGAAGAAAAAATGCTCTACTGATAGATTCTAAGAATGTCCTCAAGAAAAATAAGTTCTACTAATTTAAAGAACCAGAAATACAGTTCAAAAAAGAGATTCTCTCCCTACTCTATAAAAAGCTAATTGCCAGACACTCTTATTGACCAATAATCTTGGACGTGATCATGGTATAGGGTTCTTTTTAGAGGAGGTGTTTTCTTGGGGCTTCTACCAGGAAACTGAGGACTTTAAATGGAATGCTTTACAAATTAAATCAGGCAAAATTTCAAGGGTAATTGAATAGACTTTAAAAAATTTTTTTATCCCCTAGGAGAGGGAGAGCAGGGGAAGGGAAAATTCTCTTCAAGTGATATATGAGAACCTGGATCTGGGCCCTCAAACCTTACTTCTTACAGCACCCTCATCCATCGACCTGAACTCATCTACCGAGCAGACGCAACTCCCCCCAAAAGTTGGATTATGCCAGGGTTTAAAAGAGGTCTGCAGTTTGCATATTTTTTGACTTATTTGAGAAATCCGGATGCTTCCCCCAAGTTCCGATTTTTGATCTGTGATTTTTATTTTTGCCTCGGTTGACAAAAGATGGTACATCCTTTCTTGGCGTTCTGCACCCCCCAACTTAGTCACCAGAAGCAGATGGCTATGAACATGTGATCAAACTTATATTTTTAATGATTTCTTTTTTTACAGAGTCAATATATCAATACATGAAAGCAGGCAGTCTGGTAGCCTAAAATAATAAGCACTACAAAACCCTCCTATGTTTGAAGTAGAAACTTGGCTCTTGTGCATTCCCTCCACCTCTAAACACTCAGCTGCTTCATGCAGGCTGTAAAAGTTCCCCTTCCTTTGTTCACGCTGTTCATTAACTGAGGGCATAACTGTTTCCCATTCTGCTCTCATATAAAAAAGCCAACACTCTGCACTGGCAGTTTGATGTGCACAGATTATAGACGGGGGTCCCGTGACTCCATGTGTAGCCACCACTATGTTCCCTTTTCCTTTAAAGTAACTATCTGCTGCTTGTGGTTATCCAAGTTCTTCTTGATGCTGTTACACACTCAGCTTAATTAAGTCCTTTGTTGATATAAATAAGGTTTGGGTTTAACTGAGCTCAGCAAAAGGAAAAGTGTGTTTGCTAAAGTTCTATCGTTGCAAACAAGAGAAATACAATTAGATGGGCTCAAGCTCACCAAGGAGGGGGCTTTATTGTAAGCCTGAGCCATCTCAGAATCCCGGAGGACATCGCAGTGGCAGACACAGGGCCTTAGGAGAGAAGAATCTGGGAATTACAAAACCAGGAGGGCAGATTCAACAGAGGCATCTTCCATGTTCTCTCTCCACAAATGAATTTTGTCTGCTTCCCAGAAGCTGGAGGTTCAACCAAGAGACAGAATCTCTTTCTCTCTTCAGTCTCAATCCCAAGTTCCCAGGGGACTGGCTCGTTGGGAGCAGATATCCAGCCCTGTCCGGGTGGCCATAGCCAGAGATGGGCTCACACAGCAACATGGTGGTTGGTATGGGAGTCATTCATGGGAAAACCATGAGTCACAGTCTCATTAGCTGATCAGACATCTCCTAAGAGTCCACCAAAGAATATCATCTTGCTTAAAATAGACAAACACCTAATTATCCCAACCCTTTGTGATCCCATAGAAGGTGGGCCTATAGAAGGTAAGTCTGACAACTGGAGTGAAAATTGAGGAATGCTTTCAGTCCAGTGTTTCACATCATTCTGAAAGGGGCTTTTCCCAGCTTGTCATAGGAAAATAATGGGCATTTTGAACAGACTCTTTTTTTTTAAAACATTTATTTATTATTGAGAAAGAGAGAAAGACAGAGCATGAGCATGGGAGGGGCAGAGAGAGGGGGAGACACAGAATCAGAAGCAGTCTCCAGGCTCTGAGCTGTCAGCACAGAGCCTGATGCAAGGCTCGAACCCACAAGCAGTGAGATCATGATTTGAGCCGAAGTTGGACGCTCAACTGACTGAGCCACCCAGGCGCCCCAATAATGGGCATTTTGGACGCCTTTCAAGTTCCTCTTGAACTTTTTTTCATAATGTAAATGGATTTTCTGTTTAGTTTGAAATATTCTGATTTTCCACAGTGTCAAACAAAACATATTTTAATAGAAGCCTCACAATCCATGGAATGCCTAAGAAATATGACTTAGGAAAGTGTGTTGTTAGGTTTTTATTGCCTTTGAATTTCAAACAACTAAAGCATGATCAGTGTGCCTCAGATTGTAAATGTAATAAAGCTAACATTTTTGGGATTTCCCCCCCACCAAGTTATTTTCTTTCCAAGCAGTTAGGCCGGTTTAAGCTCATTGCCTCAAGGAAGGGACGAGTTCTGATGGAAAACTGAAACAGTGAAGCCTTCTCTGTTTGGGTCTCCAAAATCCTAGGTCTTGTTTTGCAGGATGAGATGGCAGGTGGAGACCAGCTTTAGCCTAGGCAGAGAAATGCCATGGTTGGGAATAGGCAAGACATAGAAGGAGGTTGTTGAGTAGACTAGGGTTTCCCTCAGAGTTGGAAAATTCTTTGGGATATGTCAAAGGGAGAAAACTGGGGGACAATGAAATATTTGGAAAACAGCAAGTCCTTAAGATTGTGGCCTCATACCCTTTTTCCAGTAGAGAGCGAAACTTAACAGAGATTTGTAGGACCAGGATATGGGTACCTGCTCTCCACTGCTCATGTGAATGAAACCACCTTGAGATGTGGAATGACACACACAATAATCTGTGGTGACTCTGCCTCAGGTAGAGACATTGGGAGAGTTATATGTATCTAGACAGGCGCAACGTTGATCATACCTGACCTTCCACCAGAGCTCAGAAGCATGGATGAGTCTCATGTTCCAAAACATAGTGCCAAGAGAGTAGAGCGGCCATAGAAGTGACATGTAGATGGTCATTCACATGGATCGACTTCTGAGACAGAATGATGAACATTTCGGTGGATGCCTGTGCAGATAGAGGACTCAAAGACCAGATGCTCTCCAGATGTGTTTTGATAATACATAAGCCTTCAGGATTTAGACGCCATCTTGAAAAAGATGGAGAGAGATAATTCTGAATTAAATGAGGCTAAGTTTCAGCCACTTAGCTGAATGGGGGCTCAAAATAGAATTAAGTTGCATTATAGGAGATAAATTTATATGTTGTGCACACTAGGATTTCTGAATTGAGATATACATCCGCTAAATAAATATATAGGAAAACAAGAAAATACGAGAAGTAATTTCAGCAGACCTCTTAGAAGGTTCTTTATTGTCATAGAGGATCATGGTGGATTTTCTTATTTTCCAGCAGGCATTTATTTTCTCTTCCTCACCTTCATGGAACTCCTCTGGTCTATTAATGGTGGATGTGGATAATGGAATGTTGGTAGTTGGTGGTCATGATGCCAGTCGAAGCACAGGCACTTAAAAATATCAAGCCACAGTTTGGTTCGATCCTTGTGCTTTTGACCTTTGTCATGAAGAGCATTATCCCAAATAGCACTTGTTCCAGAATGAGGAGATACACCGAGCAGACCAGAATCCAACCCATATCCCCCAAGAGTATCCCAGCTGGCTCCTGACCCGTGAATGAGAAATAAAAATGTGTTGTTGCAAGCCCCTGAGATATTTGAACTGTTTGTTATGCAGCTCATTATAGTAATAGTTAGCTGATGCACATGAAGAACTGTAGCCCTAGAAGATGAGCAGCTGCTCTGATGTTGCACCCAGATCTGAAGTGCATATGTGCTCAGAAGTAGCTGCCTACTGATTCTGTCACTAACATTCTGATATTACAGCAACTAGAGTAACTATCAATAATTGCTCTACCCAGAGTTTCTCCCCATTCTTCAAGGAAATGTATCTTTTGCTTGGAGGTTTGTTCTTTCTCTCTGTGTAAATTGTGAAACTGACAACCATAGCATCCAGACCCCCAGCCACACTGATTAGTCCAGGTATGGTTATGTGACCTAAGCAGGAGCAATTGGAGCCTTTCCTCAGGGTTTTTTCGTGTCAGAGCTGCAGGTGGCCTTGGCCCCTCTCTCTGCAATGACAACAAGAGAGCATGAAGCAAACAGTCTGAGGGCAACAGAAGTACAAGATAAAGAGTCAATTCTGAATGGCTTCACATCTTGCTTCTCATCCTACCTCACAACATACCCAATCATCAGAGCAGTATTAGCCAATAAATTCCCCCTTTTGCCTAAGCACATTCAGGTTGGGTTTTTGTCCCTCGAAACCAAGAATCTCGACAAAAGATTTCCTGCTTTTGCTTCTACTGCTGTGGCCATGGTCAACTGACACTCTTCATCTTTCCAATGCAGCTTTCACACCTACAACCATCTCTTTGTCTGCCTCTCAGTTTCCATGTTGCCCACCACTTGGTGTATGTCTAGGTATGATGCATATTCCAGCATCCTCAGGGAAGCCAGCCATGAATCGGGATAGATCCAGTCTACTTCTGATCTTTGACCGTCTTTGAACCTGTACCCTACCACTCCTCCAGTCAGGTATGATCTGGATGGTGGAGGGGTGCCTGGTACAAAGCATGGTGTCTTATATGTAAAGGCCTCTTCAGAAAGGGATTGTGGACGTGGTAGGCACAGCGAACCTTCTCAAAAAGGAATAATATAACCAGCCATTACCTTGCTTGACCTGTCTTCTTTCTGCTGCTCTTGGTGGTCCACATCACTCCTTGTCTATTTTACAGACAATGGAGGGTTAACTGGAAATGAAAACAGAAACAGGGATCTATTTAGAGGATAATATGGTGTGGGGAACTTTTTTGGAAAATAACTGGTTGTGAGTTCCAACAATGCAACTGGGAAACTTATTTTTAGCCTTCAACTCTCCCACTTTCTAAGCTCTTCCTGGTACCAGTTACCTGTCTCTGATTTAACTGAACACTCAGGCTGATAGATCTTGCTTCTAATATCTTCTCCCAAACAAAAGGCTGGATATGAGATCATTCATTCATTCATCTATTTAGCAAAAATTAAGTAAGTAGTATTGAAGCACAATTACTTTTTTAAAAACTATTTCTAAATTTATTAATAGTTATTTAACCAATCATATCTTTATTTTCTCCAATTTTTTATATTGAAAAATGCCAAACTCAGAGAGGTTGCAAGAATACAAAATGAGCATCTATAGTCATTTATACCTTCACTTAGCCTCACCAATTAACTTTTGTTGACTGCAGTAGTACTTAAACTATATTATACTGGGGTCATAAAAGTGAAAAAAGACCAAGCAAATGCCCAGGGAAGGTCAAGTTCTGCCCCAGTGGCTCCAGATAACAAAAGCAGGTGTGGTAGCAGATTGTATCAAGGATCTCTGATTCAGTCGGTCTGTAGGAGAACCCAGAAAACTGAACTGATAATAAACTCAGCAGGTGACTCTATAACTAAGCCAGGTTTGAGGCCACCGGTCCAGCAGAAGAAAGAGAAAACAAAGAAAGAGGAACAGTACACCATGCCAAATTCAATCTATGAAAATGTTCTATGAAAACAGAGGAAACCTCAGGTGGGACTAATTGAGATTTCTCAAGTGGAACTGGTTATGAGAGTGCAACAGCTGTCCTCAGATCTGGTTCTAGAAACCTCCGTATCCACTCTGGTATCCTACTCTGGTAAGTGTAATAATGGTGTGTATTATATACTCAAGTCCTCATAGCTCTTGGAAGTTTCTAGATCACGGATCAAGAGATGTTCTCATTTGTAGAAAGGGGTTAATGGGTTTCCCCATTCGTTTCACAGGTTGGTAGTGTGAATCAAAGAAGAGAAAGCTTACGAACATCCTTTGTTGTCTGGCAAGTGATTTATACACACAGAATAATTATTATCACCCTCAGTCAGTGGATCCATTTTTGCATTCACACCATCCACATATGTCTAAGCGCTACTTCTCCCAGCAGCTCTGCCACAGAATGTGTGAAAAAGCACAGAACACATGCACAGTGTTTATTAACCTCACCATGGACATAGCCAGCAACCAACAGTCATGCAATAAACTTGTATTGACTAATTAATTGATAGGCTTTTCCCAATCACATTAATCTCCCCCGGAGATGAGTTGTTTGGAGTTGTTTGACATATTTCTGGTCTTAGACCATTTCCCCTACTAAATATATGATCTCGCAGTAACAAGGAGATATCGATCTTTCTCAAAGAAGATATAAAACCGCCCTGAGGTGAATTGCCTGAAATTTCCTTACTTCATATGTAGAGGGCTAGAACCCCTTGTAAACCATTGATTTGCGGATCAGATTATCTCATTGTTCTGATTCCTGCTGCAGGTCCCTCCGTGTGTATAGGATAATCAGATTCAGTCCCGATTATTTTCTTGAGATGGGCAAGCTCTTCTGGTGACAGTCGGTGCTATAGTATCTCACTCCACAGCACTTCAGAGTAAACCTGCCATCAAGAAGCCTGCGTGGCATCTCTAACTGGTTTGCTTGACTTTCTTTGTTTCTTGTTAACGTTTCCTCAGAAGGGGGACACTCATCGGAGGCCTGCTGTGTGTAATTAAGAGATAATTGTAGTTGTCTCGGCATTTTGTGCTGCTATACCATTAGCTTATTTGCAAGTGATGTCTAAATGTGGCGACGATGACGATTTCGAAAATGAGTAAAGAGTACATTTTGAAGGATGAAATGTGTGATCATTTGAAAGAGCACTTTACCTTGTTTTGGTAAGCTATGCTACAGTTTAGCTTGATGTTTTTAAATTAAGCTTGAAGTTTTTCAATGAAAGCTGACTTGCTTTGGTTTCCAGGAAGGATCATCACATAGTTTGTCCTACTGTGTTCAGCCTCGAAGGTTCTTTTTATGCCACAACTTTCCCTTGACAGAGATGTGTAATGCAACCTTTGGACAATGGAATATGATTAAATGCATTCTTGGACAGTGAATAATGACTCCCAATGAATTTTGGAGCAAGCCTATTCAATTTCATCAACATTAGTTAGATGAAGAAATTGTCTGGTATTATCCTGGGTGTGACTTTTCACTATTTTGCTATATGATAAATGCTAGTGAGTTATTTTTGGGAGGAAATTTTCCTAAAACAATATGCTGAAAACATTATTCATCTCACTGAATACTGGATGGGTGATAAGTCAAAGAAAAAAGGCCAACATTTGTGGAGTTGCTTAGAGTTAAATAATGCATATAATTTCTATTTCATTATTGTTTCCTCCACTGAATTCACTGCCATTTATTTTTGGATTGGGTTCCTTTCAGTGAGGTTTATAAAAAGTCCCCAGTCAGTTCTAAGTGGTAAAGCTGAGCTGTGCATGCAAATATACACACCCGATGTGCATTTGGCAAAACAGTGCTGTGGTCTAACAGAACCACGCAAACATGTTGCATTTTCTTCACTTAGACCCTTGGCATGAGTAGAGGAATGTGAAGAGTTGACAAGATACCTGGGAAGAAATTCAGTTTGTATTGAACACAATTGTATAAACTCATCTTTCCCTAATAGTGCTCATCTAAGTAAGACATTATATTCTTTCTGAGCCTTTAGAGATGACTGAAAAAAAAGGCAGAACTTTATTTGCTGTTTTGCAATAATTATACCCCTTCACTGTGGTAATGATTATCATAAATAGCATAATCTTAGAATTGTCATTATTATCAAATATTTACCAAGTCTTCCTTCACTTATGTGTAGACTGTAGAGATTTATAGAGTTTATTAGAAACAGCCAGTGTTCTCAATAGTTTACAGTCTAAAGACAGAGATGATTCAGAAGAGCATAAAAGACACTATTCTCCTGAAGCTTAGAATGGCGTGATCTTGGTGTTTCTCCTCTCCCCTGTCCTCCTAGAGTCTCCTACCCTAAATGGGTTCTCCCAAATGCTCCTGAGACAGGAATTTGGGTGGAAGTAGTTTATCTGGGAGGTGATCACAGGAAACACAGTGAGCGTGGAAGTGAGACAGGAAGGGAGGAAGCCAATAAAAGGTGTGTTAATGATGTAAAGGAGGATTAAGAAGAATTTAACGGAGGACCATGTGGGAGAAAAAGGGGAAAAATAGTGGGGGAGAGGGAGGGAGGCAAACCATGAGAGACTCTTGAATGCTGAGAACAAACTGAGGGCTGATGGGGGTTGGGGGAGGGGAAGGGGGGTGATGGGCATGGAGGAGGGCATTTGTGGGGATGAGCACTGGGTGTTATATGGAAACCAACTTGACAAGAAACTATTTTAAAAAAAGAAAGAAAGAAAGAAAAAGAAAAAAAAGAGTTAGAAAAAAAAACCTGTTAATGAACACCTTACTTCTGTGGGCAACAGGGGCTGAATCCTGCTGGACACCTGCGAAACACCTACATTGAATATGTCTTAGAATTGTCCCTTCACCCAAAGGGGTACGGAAATGTGGGTATTTGTCCCTACACGGGTGAGGGTTGCTATTGGGGCATCAAATCCCAGCCTCCTCACATGGGCCCAGCACAATCTTATTGGCAGAGAGATGCAGGACGGAAGAAACTGTTCTGCAAGCTTAGGAATTCCCCACTGAAAATGCAGGTGAAGTCTGTTGGCAGCCAAGGAGAGGCAAGGGGTGTGTGTATAGCGACTGCTACGTCTCTTTTTCCCATTTGGGTAAAAGTTAGTCCTGGCCCAAAGCCATCATTAGAATACCTAGGATTCAGGGACACTCGGGTGGCTCAGTTGATTAAGCATCGGACTCTTGATTTCGGCTCAGGTCATGATCTCACAGTTCGTGGGATTGAGCCCCGCATCAGACTCTGTGCTGACAGCTCAGAGCCTGTTTGGGATTCTCCCCAGCCCTTTCCCTCTGTCCCTCCCCTGCTCTCATGAGCATACACACTCTCTCAAAATAAATAAATAACACTAAAAAAAAATACCTAGGATTCAAAACATTTTTACCACTATTCTAAAGTAGCATATACTTCACTTGTACTAAAAATTATTCAGTGTCTAATTCAGTCTTGAATCACCTATCATGATTTTGAATAGCCTAGGAATTAACACCCACATCTGGATCATTTTTTATCACAAGTGTGGTACATTGGTATTTTTTCCTTGTTGTCATTTTTTTCTTATAGGGCAATGGGTACCTAAGAAAAGAAATTATCCATCTTATATAAGAAGACAATTATCTCAAAAGAATCAAAGTTTCATCTGTGCTAACCAAAACAGTAGATCCTTCAATGCCATTGGCCAAATGCATATTACATTTCTGAGGCTATGTCCCTTCCAAACAGGTTCAGTCAAATTCAATTTAAAAAGACTAACTTCAGTAAAGTCTATTTTTAGAGATTGTCTTCATGACAGAAAATAGCCTGTTTGAAGGTTTTCCCCAATTTCTTTTGTGGGTGACCTAAAGAAATAGGACATTTTAAATGGACAGAGGACAAGTCCAGACTAGGGCAAGCCCAGCAAATACACAGAACCATCACACGCTCCTGGAAATGAGGCAGAGCAACAGTGTATGAAGTAAGTAAACACAAGCAAACAAATATGGCAGTCTTTTGTAGGCACTTAAAATGAAAGCTATTAGAGTCCAGTCCTGTGAAAGAGGCAGAAGGGAAAATGGGCAAATCAGGAAAATGCTGTTTTATCAGTCAGGGCCCAACAAGAAATACAAGATACATTTCTTGTTGAAAAATGAGTAATTTGAGGAGAGTTCAAAGAATGAATTATTTATAAAAGTATGGGCATGACCAGGGAAACCACGATGGGTAGCATACTATTTAGGGCTAATGACAATAGAGAGAAGGTTCAGAGCCTGAAGGAGCAGGGGGAGAGAAGTTACTGGAAGTCAGAGGCAGAGAACTGTGGGGTGTGAGCCACCTGGCAGGAGCTGTGTCACTATGCCAGCACTAGTGACCCCATAGAGAGGATGCCAGGGGCATAAACAGCGCAACCTCGCCTGCCAGTACTCACTATGGGACAACCCCAATGAGAAGCCAGGGGCCAGGAACCATGTGGATGTCACCCACCCAGGGCATCCACCGGGAGCAGAGGGCATGGTAGGGAGTGGACCTGGAGGCCAAAGGGAGCTATCCAGTCCCACCATTATAGAAGAACTTGCTAATTGACATGAAAGCTAGATGACAGAGATCACCACCCCTAAATATCCCTGCTCTTTCTGAATTGTCCTGACACTGACCAAAGAGCAGGCAGGTAGGAGTTCACCATTTCACCAGGCAGTGAGGTGTACCCTGATGTCATGTGAGAGAAAGGATACTCAGTCACTACAATGACAGAGAGTCTAAAATGTCAGGATCCCATTTATAATCCTAAAGGGGAAGTGTGGCTCCCTGAGTTCCATTAATTTGTGACAGACTCAAAGAGAAGAGTCCCCATAATCATAAATTATCAGCATCCCTCCTGCACACTTGGACATTCATAGAACTTGACCTTGTGCTTTAGAAGCTTTAGGAGTCTCCACGGTGCTCCCACACATAATTGCATTAGGCTGATAGCAACCACATGTAATGCCCGGGGGGAAATGAATGATATTCTGTAATATGGCTCTGCCTCAAGTTGTATAAATTAAAAAAAAAAAATACAGGTAGGTGAAAGACACTGAGATTTCTCCCATTGCCAGAACCCAGTACTCATGGCTACCTTGGCATCCGGTTGTGGGAAGATGGGCAGCAGCTGACTTGGGTTCTCCTCATCTCTTCTGACAGTGGCTTAGGAAAACCCTGCATGTCTGTACTTCGGGAGGCAGCAGGTAATGCTAAGCCTCAGAGAGCCCGTGTTTGAAACGTGGACCGTGACGGCAATTTCCCTTGCTTGAGAGGCACTCTCTGTTAGATAAGAAATTGAGCACTCTTTTCTCCTCTGCCATATGGTGCTGCCATATAATTTAAATTCAAAAAGCTGAATTTCATAGCCTGCGAATTGCAGTTGGTAGACACTCCTAATCACTTTCCTGATATAAGTAGGTACAGAGAAGCATGATAATTTAAGTGAAAACCATGCTTTTGGAATCTGATAGGAACCCTCCAACCCTAACGTTTTATATCTTTGGCTTCAAAGGAAAGACCCAGGGGGAAAAAAAAAGATGCCAAGACAACAGAATAGGCAAAGTGGTACTATTAGTAAAGTTACTTTAAAAAAAAAAAAAAAAAGCTGTATCACTGACCAACTATTTAGAACTCTTTAAAATGTGACCTATTAAGGCAGGATTCTCAGATCAACAGAAAAATATCCATTAAGCTCCGATCCCCACAGGTATTGTTAATGTGAATAGAAGTCATAATTGAGAAAGAGGAGGTGTGTATGTAGACAAGCTATTTGACAGAGGAGTTTTTACTAAATAGCAAAAGAATTCCGAGAAGCATTTGCTAAAGATAAAGAAATAACCTGGAATAGGTAGGGCTGAGAATTCGAGCTTATAAGTCTTAGTGGAGGTTTATAAGTCCACATACTTTTAAAATTGTCATCAAATCTAAGGTGCCTGGGTGGCTCAGTCAATTAAGTGTCCAACTCTTGATTTTGGTTCAGGTCATGATCTCACAGTTTGTGGGATCGAGCCCTGTGGCAGGCTCTGTGCTGACCACCTTGGGTTCTCTCTCCCTCTCTCTCTGCCTCTCTCTCTCTCTCAAAATAAATAAAAACTTAAAAATGATTGTAATCAAATCCAAGAAGGCAAGTTCTACAAAACACACGAAGTCCCTTCTCCTTTAGCCTTAAAGAAAATGGAGAATGGAGATGCATAACTTAGCTCATAGGAGATCTAAGAGACAACACGGTTACCATTTTGAGTAGCGCTGGGGGCAATGGAGAACTTGAGAGGACAAAGAAACAAAGGTGGCAGGGTTAAGGTTAGGGTTTGGGTTAGGGCTAGGGTTAGGGCTAGGGCTAGGGTTAGGGTTAGGGTTACTTATAGTTCTAGTTCTTTGGGAGAATTTTCCTTTCTGTACCAGTCAAGATTGTTTTCAGTTGCAAAAGAAGAACAAAATGGAAGGAAGGAAAAGGGAGGGAGAGGGGAAGGAAAGGTATTCGCTTAAGTAGCAGGGGTAGTTTAGGTCCAGAGGTTTGAAAACTATTACTAGGGCAAGGCTTGTTTGTTTTCCTCTGTCAAGTCTGTTCCTTCAGGACAGACTCTATTTTGAGCCATACTCTCCTTTTGTGGAGATAGGACAGAGAAGGCTCACTGTCCTCCCAGAGCTGTTTCCCCCCTACTCTTCTGTAATAAAACCTCTTATTTGTGGCAGAGCACAGAGCCTCCTGTAATAAAGACTACATTTCCATGCCTCTAATGCAGTTAAACATAGCAGTGTGACTAAGTTCTGGCCAATGGAATATAAGTAGAAGTGTCATGAGCAATTTTTAGAAGGTGTCCTTGAAGGATCCCTCTTCACCCCTTCCTCCTCCTCACAGCCTGGAAGCTCAAGCAGCCATCTGGGTCCATTAGGTAGAGGCACGTTATCAGGAATTAGAGCAAGAGAGAAAGAAACAACTCTCTGATGACCTTGGAGCTACCACAAAGCCCTGAATTGCTTCCTTCTGGACTTTATTTTATGTGAGAGAAAAAACATTACTATCTTGTTTAAATCATTGTAAATTTGGGTTTGCTGTCTCACAGCAAACCTAATATTAATTAACACACGTAGCAGAATGCTTACTGCCATTCTAGGTGTATATCGTATGACGTGAAGCCCTGTAACATACCATGCTTGCCTCTTTCTCAATAGCCCTAGAAAGAGTTTCATTTGAACATTTCTGTAGCTCTGATTGGGTCATAGGCCAATCCCTGAGCCAATCACTGTGGCCTGGGACTCTGACAGGTGTAACAGGTGTGCCCACTGGTGGAGCTGAGTGGAGTTCTCTCCATCTGAACTGCACAGACTGAGAGTTGGGGAGATTTCCCAGAGGAGAAACAACAAATGTTCACTCTACTTCTCAAGCTAGATTTTTTCTCCCTAAGTTTCTGACTTCTATCGAAGGTATGATCATTCTAGGCCCATAACATTTTATACATAATCTATTACTTCTTGGTATAATCTTTTCTCCAGCATCTCCCATGAAGCAAAAACAAAGAGACACATTGCTATTTGATGGTGTAGGCTTTGTGGGGGAAGAGTAAATGAGAAGTATGTACTCATAATTTTCTGAGAAAAGTATTTTTTATTATCATTATTTTTTTAGTTAGCTCCATGCCCAGTGTGGGGCTTGAACTCATAACCCTAAAAGCAAGAGTTGCAAGCTATACTGACTGAGCTAGCCAGGCACCCAATTGAGAAAAATATTTTAATAACAATTATAAACACAATGGTATACAAAATCAATAAAATAACTGGTGAGTATTCTTCAAAAGTGTCAAGGTTATGAAGGACAAGAAGACTGAGTAACCATCACAGATTAGAGGAGATTAAAGAGACATGACAATTGTGAGGAATAGTCTATGGTGGCTAGTGAGCATCCCCAACCCCTGGCAGTGATGCCCTTGTACAATCCCCTTCCTTTGACTTACTTCTAACCAGTAGGATATGGCAAAGGTGACGGGCTGTCTTTTCTGTGATTATGTTACATTATATATGACTCTATATTATTCACTCAAGAGATCTGTCTTCCTAGCTGCCATTGAAGAAGTAAGTGGCCCTTCTGGAAGGCCCCCCTCCAAGAGCTGAGGGCAGCATCCAGCAAGAAGCCAAGGTCTTCAGTCTCACGGTCTCAAAGGAACGAATTCTGCCAACACTTGAGTGAGCTTGAAGCAGATCCATCCCAGTCTAGCCGCCGAATGGGACTGCTGCCTGGCTGACACCTAATTGCAGTCTTGTGAGACCCCGAGCAGAGGATCTAATGAAGCTGTGCCTCAACTCCTTACCTACAGGAACTCTAAGATCATTAATATGTTGTTTTAAGCCACTACATTTGCAGTAATTTTTTTGTGTAGCAATAGATAACTGTCTCCGCTCCAGCTACTATAACAAAGTACCATAAACTGGGGAGCTTATTAACAACAGAAATTTAGTTCTCATGGTTTGGGGAGCTGGAAATCCTAGGTCATGAGGCCAGTATGGTCAGCTTCTGGTGAGAGCTCTCTCATGGGTCGCACATAGCTAACTCCTCACTGTATCCTCATAGTGAAAAGAGCAAGCTAGCTCTCTGACCTCTTTTTATAATCCCATTCGTGAGGGCTCCATCCTCATGATCTAATTACTTTCCCCAAAGCCCCACCTCCAAATACTATTGCACTGAGGGTTATATTTCACCATAAGAATTGGGAGGGGGAGGGTGGGTGGGGAAGGGCACAAACATTCAGTCCATACAATAATAGATACAACTAAAGGCAATGTGGAATCCTGGAACAGGGGACAGCTGGAGGGGGGGATTAGTTGAAAAACTAGTGAAAGCCAAATAAAGTTTGTAGTTTAGTTAACAGCCAAGAACTAATGTCAATTCCTTAGTTTTGCATATTGTATTATGATTATATAAGATGCTATCAACAACTCTCCAGTATACACTTAGAATCTCCAAATAGAAAGTGAAAACATAAAATAAATAAATGTAAAAGTTCACAAATCAGCTATGAAACTTGTGAAAAAAAAAAAAAAACTAGGCCGGATTCTATTGGTTGGCAAATTTAAAAATAAATTTGATACAATGGCTACCTTCCGATGCCCGGATTTTGCTCCTGCCCAAGCTTGTCCACTAATGTCAACATCTGGGTGGCATTTCTTCCCTTGGCACACATGTTTCTTATTTTTTGATCATTTGACAGCTCACAGCTGTAATTGGTTGTAGTTTTATTCTTAGTTAGTATGATGGTTTGGAAACAGCATTTATATAAAAGCTTTTTCCCTCAACTCTTCCTACTCCCTAGAATTCTCTCTTGTTTCTGTCTTCCCAAGAGCTTCTTCCATAATTATATCACTTTCTTTCTTTCCCTTCCATACCTCTTTTCCTTCCTTTCACAGTCTCTTCCTCACGTGGCTTGGCATTTCTAAGGAAAGTAATGGGAATCATCCACATAAGAGAAACAAAGGGACCGAGTGTATTATTATGTTTTTATCATCAGGACAGCAACACACAGAAGCCACTCCCACACCTTCAAAATTTTAGTTGTGCAGCGCTTAGAGTCCATCTAGAATTCATCACTTTTGTCTACTTAAATCTTTACAACAGTATCTCAGCCCAGGGTAAAATGCACCTGAGCTATACCTTCTTGGCCTCAATTGGGTTTTATACCTTCAGAGGAAGTTTGTAGCCACTTTTTAAAATGTAGATCAGGTGTATAACTTGGCAAAGGAAATTAATGTGGAGAGCCAGAAACAGTTATTAAAAAACCGAGTTCATTTTTACAGGCTATTGTTTGGAAAATGAATAGCTCAACCTGGACCCCAAACAGATCTAGAATAATAAATGTGCCGTTGACTTGGTGAAAATGCCCTGTATCTGGTTGAGAAGGGCATAAATATTAAATGAATAACTTCCTTACTTTTATCCTGGTCTGTAGAGGTAATTAAAAACCTCTTAAACTTACTGGGCGTTTTCAGGGCTATTTCTTCCTACTTACTCTGAGCATTATGAATTCCTGTATAGATCTTAATGTCAACAATATTTGGTCAGTGTCTACTATATAATCTGTACTTACATGCTCTACCTTCAAGATGCTTAACTATTCCTCTGAAATTATGAACCTTCTTTTGAAGTAGAGATGGAAGAAGTCATCCCTTAGTACTAAAGCAGAGGCACAAAACCATAATTATGTGTAGAGTGTAAAATAAATCTCTTTTATTTAAAGGGCACAAAGATGAATAGGGAAAAATAGAGGAGAACTAAATTAAGGTCCTTTTGTACTCATAGAAGTTACTATTAACTGTTCATTATTTTTGTTAAATAATGTACATAGAGATTTGAATTTCTAGTTTCGAAAGTACTTACTTTTTTTAAAGTAAATCTTAAAGTGCACGTAGAGTCTTAAGGATTTTCTTATCTATGTGACATAGTGAGCTTGGGGACCCAAGGAATTAATTGAGTTCTCTAGATTTAGAGAAACAAAAATGGAATTCAAGCAGAAATACATTTAATTTAAAGTTAATGCTTCAGATTTGTTGGCATGCCTGGAATAGATTTTATTCTCACAAATGTTTGGTTGTGTTCTCAATGCTGAAATGAAAGTGAGTCCTGTGTGTCCAGTAGATGCTGGCAGGTGGGAGAGGCTCTAGCAAGTGGGGCAAACTGTGGGAGCTGGTTTTTAGTCCCACACCTTTCGGGGAAAGAGTGAAGAGTTCATGGTGCTCATGAATCCTGTGCAAAACCACTGAGAAATCCTATTCCCCAGAGAGATTGTCTAGAAAAGAAAAGAAGGGATGAGTTCAGAAAGTATCAAGCTTCTCTGGATTTCTTTTAGGGCTCAGTAGCCAAGGGGAGATTGAATATATTGTGTGTGTGTGTGTGTGTGTGTGTGTGTGTGTGTGTGTGAGAAATGAGAGTAGGTTAAATAAAGTCTGTATTTTTAATCTTGGTTTTATTTCTTGATTCATGAACATACAAGACCATGTCCAAATACATTGCATTATGTACGGGCTACATGTGGAGGGACTGTCAGGATAGACAATTGCCAATGAAGACCACACTGCTTACTGTCTTTCAACCGAACTTGACCTTTGAGTTGTTCTTTCAATAGTGCTTTGAGGTTTGTATTGTTATTTCGTCTCATGCGGTTGCCTTTGTGACCCAAGGCCCATGTTTCCAAATTTTCTTGCTGAAGTTACATCTTGCAGCCAAGAAATAGTTCTTCTCGGTGAATAGCAATTTACTGAGCACTCATGGTATTAAGTGCTGTCTTCATGCTTTCTTTCAATGAACCCATTTAATCTTTATAACCCTGTGATGTAGACCCTATTGTTAATGACATTATTAGTCCCTTTAACAGCTGGATAAAACTGGGCACAGACATATTGAATAACTCATCCAGTGTGACACAGCAAGGAAAGAGAACCAGGATGCAATCTGAGGACATCTGGTTCTAAGGCTCATGCTCTTAATCACTATACCATGCTATCATTGCAGCATTTCAACATTTTTTATAAGGAAAACCTTTAATTATTGGTACTCTAAAACTAGACAGTAATAAAAGGTAACTGACAATAAAAAGTCTATAGCTAGATCCAAAAGAAATTAGGCTCTAATGGACAGAATACCCATTTTACAGTCAGAAAGATCTGAGATTGTCTCCGTAGTAGTGATACCTGGTGCTCACTGAATAGTCACATGCTCCCCTCCAGTTTCTATGCCCCTGGTAATAGTCAAGGCCAGGTGACTGGTTCTGGCCATTGGTTGTGAGTTATTCAGGCCACTTTGGGACTGGACTGAAAATTTTAATTCTTCAGTGTAGTGTGGCACTCTCCAGGCATCTCTCAGTTAACCTGCCATGGTCACGGAGAAAGCCAGTCGGTTCAGAATCTGTGTAGCTCTGTGAGAGTAAAGCTTCAGTCAGCCTCGGCCTGTGAGTAATCTGGAGCAGAGGCCCTCACAAACCCACTAAGATGTGAATCATGAGTGAGAAGTAAACCATTATTGTATGAAGCCACTGAGAGTTCAGATTAATTTGTTTCTTGTAGACTAGTACAGTCTACAAGTTTTACCAGGTTTTCTACGTATTCATGGGAAAGGGAGCAGGGGCCCTGGGTGGCCTAGTTGGCTGAGCATCCCACTCTTGATTTTGGCTCAGGTCATGACCACACACTGATGACAGGGCGCCCTGCATCGGGCTCTGTGCTGACAACGTTGAGGCTGCTTGGATTCTCTTTCCTCTCTGCCCTTTCTCCTGCTCTTGCTCCATGCTCTCTCTCTCTCTCTCAAAATAAATAAACTTTAAAGAAAAAAAAGGAAAGAAAGGTGGCTGACCTCTCTGAGCCCCATTTCTTTATTTTTAAAATATAAATGCTAAGGGTTTTTTTTGGCAGCGTTGACATGAGGAATAAATGAGGGTTCTCGGTGTGTTTGGCAAATAGGACTTGCTCAATAAATGATGGCTCTGGTCATTCCTCAGTATTATACTACATAAAACAGACATAGTGTGTAAGGAATGTGAAGAACATATTCTTAGCAGAGCTTATTACTGGATTCCTATAAATTGCTTATAAAAACAACGGGAGAATATTTCCAGTACAACACCTAACAGGGTTGTAATGTGCACCCATTTTGTAAACACCTCTTGTTTTGCCACCCCACCCTCCCATCCACATTCCTGTCTTTTATCAACTATAACCCAGTTTATCACGGGAAACCTTCTCTTCCCATTTTAAACTAATGTGCTTCGGGTGGGGCTCCAGAATCAAGTGCTAGAATCAAGAATGGAGCATGTGACTTGAGACTAAGGCGATCCTCACGGCTCCCTAGCCACAGTGATTGGTTCAAGGAGGGGAACACTGTCTGCTGGGAGCCACTGAGATGCCATGAGAATGCTGAGAATCCTGAAGAAAAGAAAAAAAAAAAGATTATATAATTCTTTTTTCATCTGAATGTGAGCTGTGAATATTTGGAGAGGTGGTAGCTATTTTGAACTACAAGGGCAGAGCCTGCCTGGGAATGGAACCAATCTGAAGGTGAACGGCACCAACTGGATGCTTGTGATGGAGACATGGGGGTCTTGTGACACTGTTCAAATCCCCTGATCAAGTTGTACCTGAAGCAAAAACAAACTCTGGGATTTTCACTTTAGTGAGTTCATAAATTATCGTTATTCTCAATCCAATTCAAAAATAGATTTTTTTCAGGAGCACCTGGGTGGCTCAGTCGGTTAAGCCTCCAGCTTTGGCTCAGGTCACGATCTTGCGGTTCATGAGTCAAGCCCCACGTCAGGCTCTCTGCTGTCAGCACAGAGCCCACTTCAGATCCTCTGTCCCCCTCTCCCTGCCCCTCCCTGGCTAGCACTCTCCCAAAAATAAATATTTTTTAATGTTATGAAAGTATAGATTTTTCAGAAGTGACATTTGGGTAGCTCAAAAGGAAAGGGTTCAATTCTGACTGAATGGGGTTAAAATTTGGATAACATGACTTTATATGGTGTTCCTTCCCATTCTACAGCACTTTTTCTCTGCCATCCTTTCTGGATTCTGTATTGACTTCTTATTTTATTGCCTCTAAATTCCACACTCTTAGACTCAGAACTCTTATTTATCTAATGGTGTGTCTTTGATTAGGTAAATAAAGTTTAGGCTTATACACCTTAACCATTAAAACTCCTCATACAATTAAAATTTTTCCGAAATGACAAGTTTACAACAGAATATATTTCTTTTTTTTTTCTCATTTAAACAAACTTTTGCATATAAGTAAAGCAGACATTAGGAGACATATATTTTGTTCAAGAAATATAGAACTTATAATTAATACTATGTTTCCTTATCTTAAAGAAGAGAATATGTACAGCATATTGAGATTTACTTTCACTTTCGGCTCATAAATTTGCCACACAGTATTATATAAAGTACCTTTTATGGGCTATATTCTAATACCAGAAACCACAAGTGATATTTTTCAAAGATTAGATTATTATTTCCAATTTAACTTTCTCCTGTAATATAATTATACACCCATGCTCTTTGCTATTGAGGCTTTGCAGTGATCTCAGGAGAGCTGGTCATACATACAAGCCCACCTTGTTGATTTTGAACTTGGCTGTAGGATTTATTTTGGTTAATGAAATATCAGCAAGTATTATGCAGTGGATTTAAATGTGTGCATAATTTGGCTTTGTCCTTGAGCTTCTGACATCTGCCCTGAGAACAGATCTGAAGAGCACCTGGGTCCAAGGAAACTGAAGAGACACATGGAGGAGACCTCATCCTTCCTCATACCAGATGCTAAGCTCAGTTGACAACAGCTAAGCTCAACAGAATCACATATTCATCACAAGCCCATGAGTGAAAATAAATACTTGTCATAAGCCACTGCATTTTGGAGTTGTTTGTTATGCAGCATTATTGTATCACTAGCAGACTAATACAACCTGAAGTTGTTATTAAAATGTAATATTCAAAATAACACTTCCCTTTCAAGTGTTAAGGTGGGAAGTATTCTGTCTCTAATAACCTGTATTATCTTATAAATCTAAAATATATTTTATAATCAAAATATAGCACTTACTGTATTGAATTGGAAGGCACTCATGATATACTAGCAGTCACTGAAACTGGGTTGTAATTCTGGCATGGCCACTAATGAATTTTGGGTCTTTGACAAATCACTTAGCCTATCTGGATCTCTCAGTTATCTATAAAATGAGGGTTATGTAGATTCTCTTTAGACAAAAATGTTACGGTTGTGGTCTTTAAATTAAGTTCATGTAAAGTATTTACATAAAAATATGTATATAATGTTTATTTATATGCTAATAGATTTTAGAATACAAGTAAAATGAGAATTCAAATCATAGGAATTCTGTGCATTTTATTTTTTCTGAGTTTCCTAAATAAATGAGTACTTTCTTTTCACTTCAGTTGCTCACATTCACCTGTAATCCAAAAGCAGATGATACTACTTCTGATGTAAGATCAGAAGGTCAAGAGTAGCCTAACACGACATTACATATCTACATCATTCACCTCACTCCATCTCATCACGTAGGCCATCTGTCATCTCATATCATCCTTCTAGGAAGAAAGTCGAGTCCCATACAATAGGCTATTTTGAAAGAGAGAAAAGAACCACATTCACATAGCTTTTATTACAATATATTGTTATAACTGTTCTACTTTATAACTAGTTATACTGTGCCTAACTTATAAATTGAACTTTATCACAGGTTTGGATGTGATGTAGAGGAGAGCACTTAGCACCTATAGGGTTCGGTACTACCTTCCGTCTTAGGCATCCACTCAGAGTCTTGGAACATAGCTCCTGCTGGTAATGAGAAACGACTGTGCATGTGTTAGTAAGTTTCTTAGATACAGTCTGGTTGAATCTTTTAAGTTTAAAATTCTGTAATATCAAAAATGCTTGTGAATATGCTGGAGTAGAGAAAGTCACCTAAAGAAAACTATATTGATCACCTAGGTCACGCTCAGTATACATCTCAGTCACCTTGGGCCACCATAACAGAATACCAAAAACCAGGTTGCTAAAACAACAGCAGCTCATTTGCAACATAGCTCTGGGGACTGGAGGTCTAATGTCATGGGGCCAGAGGTTTGGTTTCTGGTGAGATGTCGTGCCTTGGATTGCAGAAGACCGCTTTCTCACTCTCTCCTTACATGGCCTTTCCTCTGCACAGGAGAGCAACAGATCTCTAACACCCTCTCTTGTTAGAAGGACATCAGACTTATCCTTTTGACCTTAATTAACCTTAATCACCTTCTTAAAGGCCCTATCTCCAAATACAGTCACATTGGGATTAGGACTTCAACATATGAATGTGGGGGTGACACACACATACACACACAGCGGAAGAGGAATCTAGTAGAAAGAACACAGGTTCTGGCTTCAAATAATCAAAGTGTAGGATCAGATCCTACTACCTCCGGAGGTATCTCCAACTTGGTTTCCTTAGAAGAATGTCTTATAGGCAATAAAACACAAGGAAATCAGATTTTTACTGACTATGCTCTTTCTATAAGCAAGCCACTCTTTGGATTTGAAGGTGAAAAACTGCTATTACTTTGCCAAATGTTTCTTTTAAAAATTATTTTTAATGTTTATATATTTATTTTGAGAGAGAGACAGAGAGCGTGGGCAGAGGAGGGACAGAGAGACACAGAATCCAAAGCAGGCTCCAGGCTCTGAGCTGTCAGCATAGAGTCCAACGCGGGCTCAAACCCACAAACTGTGAGATCGTGACCTGAGCCGAAGTTGGATGGTCAACTGACTGAGCCACCAAGGCGCCCCTTGCCAAATGCTTCAAACCACCTTTCATGGAGAAATGTGGCCATATCTGTACATAGCCAAGGCCTGACCTGCAAAGTCTACCTTATGTTTTAGATAGGACTGAGCTTCGGCCCCACCAATTCCTGCATTCCTACCGGGGTCAAAAGTGACATTTCAAAATTCCACGTACATGTTCAGGTTATCCCACGTAAAGGACAGCTCAAGTGTGAAGTGCTGAACCTTCTCAGCATTTCATCAAACATACACTATCACTGTGTTTGGAAGAAAATTGCTAAACCGCTGCTTCGATCTCTTGATGATGTTCTTTGATCATCTGTCTCACTTTTAGCTGCACAGGTTTGCTGGACTGCTGCCTTGCATTCAGGTGTGTGTGGGTTTGTTTCTCTTGGCGCAAATAGAGAAATATTCAAATTATAATTTTGTACTCAATGCAATTGGGAGGCTACCATTAGCTTAGGTGAAATGATATATACAGAGACACTATCTGGTCACAGACTCCTTGAGATTTGCTTTCATTTAATAGTAAACATTTTACAAACAAGTAAACTTTCACACTGCAAAAATAGCATCAGTGAAAACTTTCTTTTATGGAAAAAAACTTTTGAGACATTTTCTGTATTAATTATATATAACCTCCTCAGGTGAATTTCTTAGCCTTTGTTTTGTTTTAGAGAGAGAGAGAGAGCGAGCAAGTGGGGGAGAGGGGCAGAGGGAGAGCACGAGAGAATCTTAAGCAGGCTCCTCACTGAGCATGGACCCTGATGCAGGGCTTGATCCATGACCCTGGGATCACAACTGGAGCAGAAATCAAGAGTCAGGCACTCAACAGACCAAGCCACCTAGGCATCCCTAGTCTTTTAAAATCTCAATTTCCTTAAAAGTAAAATGCTGTGCATAATATCCATATTGAAGAGCAGTGGTTCTCAGATGTCATTGTGAATCAAGTTACCTGGGTGGCTCAGTTGGTCAGGTGGCCAACTTCAACTCAGGTCAAGATCTCAAGGTTTGTGAGTTCAAGCCCCACGTAGGACTCTGTGCTAATAGCTCAGAACCTGGAGCCTGCTTCCGATTCTGGGTCTCCCTCTCTTTCTCTGCCCCTCCCCAGTTTGCATTCCATCTCTCTCTCTCTGTCTCTCTCTGTCTCTTTCTATCTCAAAAATAAATAAACATAAAAAAGTTAAAAGAAGAAAATGCAGACTCATAGGCCATATCCCAAGCATATTAGATATGAGGGTACAAGAATCTGCATTTACACCAACCACCCCAGATGGTTCTGATATATGTATTGTGGGGTCTTGTTTTGAGAAATATTATTGTCAGAAACAAATGAGAAAATACCAAACACCTGTTCCCTTTTGTGCGCATGACAGTAATTACTATTTAGAACTCCTACTCATCCAAAACCTCAAATCTGGAATTAAGAGATGGTGGCTTACTTTCAAGATGTGCTTGATCAAAAACAAACAAACAAACAAACAAACAAAAACCCAAAACACAGAAATTAAAGTAACAAGTATACATCCAACGCAAATAAACTAAAACAAAATGAACTGGGCTGTATTGGTACAGACCATGCAAAGTACAAGATGCAGGCCAGTTACTCAGCTCCCTTTTAAGAGCCTTAGCATAACTGTCAGAGTCACAGCCACCTATTGGAGATGACCATGTACCTAGGTGACCATGCACAGTAGGCAACCATGCAACTGACAAGACCACAGAAATGTGACTGGTCTAGATGGTTTGAATGGCTTATGGAGTGAGTGAGCCAGTACAACAGCCCCATAGGAGCACCCTACATGGGAGGGTAACTTCTGCACCTAGCAGATTGTCTGTCTCAGGGAGCTCTAATATGAGCTATATTTGAATATGAGAGGGTTGCTGATGCAGTGCTGCACCCATGTCCAGGACCTTCAGATCCCTCTCTACCATGTGTCTGTGCTTCTGCTCCAGGCTTTCCCTTCAAATAACCAGAGTGCCAGAAGTGCCAAGAAGCTCATACACTTCCTAGCCTTTAACCATTGACCAACAAGGTCTGGGAGTAGCAATGCCTCAGGTCTTTGTCTCTTGTTTAGAGGTCAGAGGCATAACTTACACTTTCCAAGCTCTCCCACTGGGGTTATGCTAGGGGACCTCCTTGGACTTTGCTGAGACTACATCCTTAATGGGCTCCTTCCCTTTCCTTGACCTTCTCACTCCCTTCTCATCTCAGGGTCTGCTTCTGGGGAACTTGATCTAAGACAGACGTACCCAGATTTCATGAGAAGCACAGAGTAGTTCAATAGAGGGATTTAAGCAGAAGCCCCAAAGCTGTAGGAGTCATAGGGAAGTGTGAGTAAAGAGTTTTTGAGAACCAGAATAGTGAGCCAGTTAGAGGTAAAGACAGGAAAGGTAGTCCTGTGGGAACCAAGACAGGAAAGTGGAGTCAGCATATAGGACAGGGCCCGGTGCAGGGAGCTGCTGAGTACACAGAAGATGACAGGTCATTCTATTGGCCTAGCAGAGTTTTGTTGAGCCACCAGAATCGCTGTGTGTCCCAAAATAACTTCTTGTCTTTTGTGAGGTCTGATTTTGCAGCTGCAGAGACCTCTTCCTGTCTCTCTTACTCCGCTGTGCATCCTTTCAATACATTCCATTACCCAATAACCCCAGTACATCTCAGTTCATTGAAAACGGAAAGAGCCTAAGAAACCCACACTATTGGAAATAAAATGAACACCCCAATCATAAATGCATTTATAATGTTTTAGGTGTTTAGAATAATTTTTTAATTAATATGTCCCTTCAGCTCCTGTTAATTGCGTTTTTATTATCAAAATTATAATGTAGTTTTCAATTTTATAACTTCTAGCTAATGTGCCCTCTGTTCTCCATTGTCACTAATTTAATAACCAACAAAATCTCTTCTAATTCCTTAGTAAATGAGTTTGTTTTGTGTAATTATTAAGTAGAATGCATTTCCTCCGCATAATATTTATTGTTCCTCAGTTTAAAATAAACATTTGAGACATCAACAACCTACACTAGAAAGAAGTGAGAAGATTTTTAAAAAATGTATACACAAATTCTGAAGCTCATTATATATTAAATTCTCTTGTTAAGCAAGAAAGAGCCCCTAGTTCAAGTTTCCTATTTTTCTGATACCTGGAGGGTGAAATAATAGTATCTTCATATTTTATAAACTTCTTCTTTGAACCTTGACTCATTTCATAAGAATGTAATCTAACAAATTTTCTTATAAGTAATAATCCAGTTATTGTGACTATTTGGATTGACATTAAAAATGTCCCCAAATGTAGAGGAATAGGTGATAATACTGTATCAGAATCATTATAATTGTAATTGAAGTTCATTGAAAGAAAATATGATTTGCTAAAGTAACCTATGTACTCATCTATTCTTATAAGACTCTGGGGGAAGAGATGGACAGTTTAGCTACACATAAGAAAGGCAGAGAATTTCATGGCATTAAAACGAAATGAAAAACCACCTTTCCATCAGGGGAGCCGTTTGCTAACAGGGACTTTATCTTTAGAAAATTTCTCCCTGAATTTCTTAACACGGCATAAAAATTCCCTTCATTACTTCAAAAGTACTTTTATGAAGTACATGATCTAGAATAGATAATCTAGAGGATATGCTAAATTGAACAGCAGAAGAATTTGGGTTTTTTTTTTTTTAAGAACAGATTTGCATGAATTCAATATAGATGACCTCATTTTATGAGCAACTGGCAAATAAAACTATACATGTTAATGGTTTCCATAACTTGGAGCATACTACTCCAATAATTACACCTAAAGATATACAATCAGTGATGCCAATTCTGCCTCACTGAGGATGTGAAAAGATTGCCTTAAATATAAAATCAAATACCCTCTGCCTTACTGGTAAGGGAAATGTAGATTAAAACTAACAATTTACTCCTCACTTATTGGCAAAAAGCCAACAGTTTCTTAACACAATCTGCTGGTGAGTCCCCAGAAAATGGGCCTCTCTCCTACATTGTGGGAATGCAATTGATACAAGCCTATACAGAGGATGATTTAGCTACTGAAATTCCACATATGCTTATACCAAATTTCACTTAACAGTAATTTCTCCAACCAACACACTAACACTTGGGAACCACTACCTTTTTATAAGTCTTTTCCTTGTATCCGTGTTTGTAGTTGCACAAGCTTAGAAACAGCCCAAACATCCACCAATCATTATTGATTAAAAGAGTTTGGTATATCCGTCCTTTGGAGTATCATGAAGCCATAAAAAGGAATGAAAAATTTCAGGCAACAGTCAAGAGAAAGAAAACCAAGCCACTAAGAGAACTGAATGCTACTAGGTTCAATTGGTAAAACAGAGCTACTCTGGGTACTTCAGGAAAAGAGAGTTTAATACAGGAATGATTACTTGGGTGAATGTCGGAAGACCAGGGGCAGCTAAGATCAGTGAAGTTGCCACCTAAAAGTCAGGGTCAGGGAAGCCAACTTGGAACATGTCAACCTGAAGGACAGAAGCAGGTCGTTCTCAAAAGCTTTCCAATTCTCAATCATCTCCAAAAAAAGCTCTCTTACTCTGTGTCTTACTGTTTTAGTCTGTGACAATGATGTAAGTGGTTCTCGCAGCAGCCATAAAGATGTGGTGAATCTTGCATTTGCTCATTCTTCTCCTTGTGTCTGAAGCCACCTTTCCTTCTTCTCTATCTTCCAAATCTTGACTGAGTTCCTCTCGAAGTCTAACATGGAACTATATAGGGAAGAAGGTCTGGGAAACGTACTTCCCAACTTCTCCTAGGCAATGCAGAGGAGCCCACAGAGGCGGGTGAAGATGAGTGGACAACAGACAAACCAACACAGAGTGGAAAGACAGAAAACCCTGAAGCCATTTTTGAGCAATGGAATCAATATCAGCAACTACCTTTCTCTGGACTTCATGGCAAAGAAGTCCTTCTGTCACCAAATTTTATGAATGCCAATTATATGCCAGACTCTGGCACCTCCCTACTCTGCCCAGTGCCCAGTGCAAGAGTATGTGTCATACTGTTTGTGTTCCTCTAAGAAGAATGGAACCTTCTCTTAGAACTCTGAGATCCCTGAGACACATTATCTGCCCTGAAATCTTTTCTTGACCATATTGGGAAAAGCCAGGAGCTGAGGATCATTCTGTCTCTTCTTTGTCTGACTTGGTTCTCGGTGTGCTTTCAAAGTCAGACTTCTCAAAAGCATGGTTTATATTCCCAGCCTCCAAATCCTCTGCTTCCAGTCCCTCCTCACCCGCTCCCATCTGGTTTCTACACTAAAATTGACCCGGCTAACGTCACTGGCTAACTCCTGATTGTCCGTACAAGGCACACTTTTCCGTGGTGTCAAATATCACTTCTCTGCACCCTGTGTCACTGCTGCCCTCACTTTATGTTCCCTTCTGGATTCCACCCTTTTGATACCTCCCCTGTTTGCCCTTTCCTCCCTGGGTCCTACTGTCCCAGTTTCAGCACCCAGAACACCTAGCAGGATCAAGAAGCTCAAGGGCAGAGAGGCAAAACAAAACATTCGAGCTTCCTGCACAAACCGAAAAGCACTTTCCGATGTTGATGGCCTGGAAATTGAGAATTCATCACGTGGCAATTTATTTTTATGGATTCCTTAGTGGTTCCTCTGTAATGCATTCCTTACGAAAGTAGCCTCTGTAATCTCAGATGTTGGCACAGGTAGACAGATCTCTTACTGGTCTCCTCGGCAATGTGCTTTCCTCATCGCGCTCTTGGTAATGTTTTCAAAACACACAGCTAATGACCTCTCTTGCTTTCATACACAGCAAATTCTTGCTTTCATACACAGCAAATTCTGCTTAAGACCCTTTATGGCTTCCCATTAGTCTCAGGTTAAAACAAAACAAAAACACTTCTTGGGATGCCTGGGTAGCTCAGTGGGCTAAGCGTCTGACTCTTGGTTTTGGCTCAGGGCATGATCTCACAATTTCATGAGCTAGAGCCTCGTGTCAGGAAAAAAAAAAACAAAAAAACTTCTAAACATGACCTACGCTATCTGCCCATTTATTCAGCTCCTATCTCACATGGTTCCAGTGTTGGAGCCATACTGACCCCTTTCTGGGTTCCCTGTACTTGCCTCCCTGGCCACAAAGCGGGGCCTTTGCATATGCTTCTCTGTCTGGATAATTCTTTACCTTCTTCGTCCCGGCGTCAATTTATCCTCATCCCTTTGCTGCTTCCCTGGGTAATAGTCTCATCTTGCGCCCATTAAATTCCCCATGTCTCTCTTTGATAGTGTCTGTTGTGTTGTATATTGGTACTTAACAATGTGATGGCTTACTCAATGCCCATCTCCCTAGAGCTGACTGATGAGTTCTGCTAGAGTAGGAACCAGGTTTCTCAAGTTCTCTACTGCATCCCAGTGCCCACATTGTGCTTGGCATACAGGAGGCGCTCCATAAATACCTGTTGAATGAATTTCCGAGTGAGTGAATAAAGACCAAGAATGACAGGGTTTTTTTTTCCTACTGCTTTTACACTCACCATTAAGCTGCATTTGCTTATGATCCTTAATGATCTTTCAAAGTATTTTCAGATAAGCTATCTCATGTGATACCAACAACTGACTTCATGAGTAGAAGAGGTAACCCACAGCAGGTAACTTAGCCAATGCTACATGCATTGGCAACTGCACAGCTTACTGCAACAGTATGGAATTTAGAACAGAGTCCGTCACTCTCCAGACCAGAACATTGGTAATCAAGCCACCAAAAAGGAAGCAAGATAATATAGAATTTAATAGAGAGTATCTACACAAAAGACATAGAAATATCTAAAGAAATTAAATTTTATTTCAGGTTGATAGAACTTTGGTTCATGGAACACGGGCACCAATACTCAAAACGCTCGCATTTTAACATGCGTAGTTTGGGATCTGAGAAAGAGCAGGCCACCCTTTCTCCTCCAACAGGGCTCAGTTAATATTGTCATAATTCTCATTAAAATTTAGAAGTTTAATAACTGTCAGCTATTAAATTGTTGGTGGCAAAGTCTATTTCTGGAAACCTTTTCATCCCTTCCTTAATGAGACTATTTTTTTTAAGGAAACCAGAGAAAAGTGAATCAGCACGTTAAAATAGTAGCTGGACCCATTAGTTGCCAAATCTGTCTAACATTTCGAAAAGATCTACTCTTCAAACACAATTTCTGAATATGTTTAAGTGCTAAATGTGTTAAATGGCTTAATAATTGAGTTCCTGTGTATTACAAGAACACCCGCTTTTAAACTCACGTTATTTACCTAAATAAAATGGACAATGAATTTACATGAAGAGTGAATCAAGCAAGTATTTGCGGAAGCAGAGCTCCATGCCCTTCACGGGGCGTATATTAGAGTAATTCTAGTCTCCCCACTACTCCACGGATGTTTACACTCATTTTGCCTTAAATTAGGTCTCCCTGGTGGCACTTTGTTGGCGCGGAGCAGCATGAAGAAATGGGAAGGGAGGCATAAAAATTCAACCTAGACGGGCAAACATTTGTGCACAGGGATCTTCAGTCCGTTATTACTAAAGAGAATTCGGTAACAGCGGACACAAAGTCTCGCCCGTGTGGTGGTACGTACGCAGCCCGTTACCAATAGAGCCCTGCATTTGCTCTTATTTCCCTGTGAACAAACACGATTTTTGCAATTAGAAAAATGCAAGAAGTGAGGAAAGCGAGAGAAAGTCGCGCTTCGCCTGCCCCCTAGGTCTCTCTCCGGCTGCGAAGTGTTTCCAGCGCCGGCAAAGTTGTCCTCGCTCCCAACCTCGGAAGCAGGACACCCGACGCGGCCCGAGGGGGCGCATCGAGCCGCTGTCGCCGCCGCCAACGCCGCTCCCAGGCCGCGCAGGCTGCGCGGGGCGCCCTAGGCGGCCGAGCCCCGCCAGCCGGATTCACGCGCGCAGGACTAGTGTAACGCGCCTGCGCGCTTCGTCACGTGGTGGGCGCTCGGCGCAAAGCGGGTTAAAAGTCACGACCGCCGCGAGCCTGAGTGCCCGGTCGGTCAGCGCCGCGCTGTCCGCCTCCCTTAAGCCGATTCTGATGGAGGCCGCTCCGCCGTTTCTGATCACCTCCCGACCCCTCGGCCCGTCTCAGCTCCATGCAGCGAGCGGAGCCGCCCAGCACCCCTCCTGGCCGACAACACAGGCGCGCGAAACCGCGTCTTTCAACTGACAATGAAGCCGTAACCGTGCAGCACGGCCGCTCCGGGCGAACGGGCGCGAGGCGGGAGGGTGAGGGGGTGGGGAGAGCGGTTGGGCTGAGCCCCGTCCCAGCTCGCACCTCTATTGGTGGGCACCGCCACCCTGGGCCCGCCCCCTAACGGACCTGTCGCATTGTGACAGGTGGAAGGGCCAGTTCCTGTTGGGTTGGGGGCGGGGCCAGGGGTAGCCTGAGCTCCGCCTGGACTCCAGGGGGCTCCTCCTCCCGCTCTTCATCGCGGGGCGGGCGGCTGGTGTGAGGGGGAATGTCATTGCTGCTCCGAGCTGTGGTGCCGCCTCCGTCTGCTGCTTCTTCTCTGGCGCCCTCGTCCCGTCGGCTTTCGCCGCTGCCGCAGCTGCAAGGGGGATACGGATGGCTAGTGGGGCGCAAGGGCCATCCGAGTTGAGAGTGCGGCGGTCGCGGCCGCTGCTGAGGAGACTCCCCGCCGCCGCCTCCACCCCCTGTCCCCCGGCCTCGCGGCGCTGAGGGCGGGAGCGCGCAGCGCTCTTCCCTCCTCCTCCTTTTTCTTCCTCCTCCTCCTCCTCCTCCTCCAGGTCCCCGCCCAGCACCCCTCGCACCAGGCGGCGGCGGCGGCGGCGGCGGCGGCGAGGAGCTAGACCCGCCGCCGGGGCACAACATGGCGGAGCCCTCGGCCCCGGAGAGCAAGCACAAGTCGTCCCTCAACTCGTCCCCGTGGAGCGGCCTCATGGCCCTGGGGAACAGCCGGCACGGCCACCACGGGCCCGGGGCCCAGTGCGCGCACAAGGCGGCGGGCGGCGTGGCGCCGCCGAAGCCGGCCCCCGCGGGGCTGTCCGGGGGGCTGTCGCAGCCGGCCGGCTGGCAGTCGCTGCTCTCCTTCACCATCCTCTTCCTGGCCTGGCTGGCCGGCTTCAGCTCGCGCCTCTTCGCGGTCATTCGCTTCGAAAGCATCATTCACGAGTTCGACCCGTGGTAAGTGCCCCGCCGCCCCTCCCCCGTCCGCGCGGCCCGCGGGGGGACCCGGGACCGGCGCCTCTGCCCGCCGCGGCTCGTCCGGGACTTGGCCCCGCGCCGCCGCCGCCGAGCCCCGCTCGTGCCCGGGCCGCGGTGAGCGCGGGTCCCGGAGCTCCGGGCGCGCCCCCTGCCCGTGGGCGAAGTTTCCCCCCGCGCGGCCCGAGGCGGAGGCGTCGGGGTCCCCGAGTGGGACCTCGGCCCCGGGCCGGTTAAGTGCGACGCCCCCTGGGAAGGCGAGAGAAGCCCCTCGCCGCCGTCTGGGGTTGTGCCGCCCGGAGCGGCCACGCCGCGGGCCGGCGGGTCTGTCTCCGACAGACTAGGGGCGGACTCCCCGCCTACCCGCCCGCGGCTTTCCGCGGTCGCTCGCTTTTGCTGGCGCGGTTTTGTCGTTGGGATGGGCTCGGCCGGGGGCTGCCCTGTGGCCGTGGAAGGTGAGTCCCGCGGCGCAGGAGCCCGATCTGCTCAGCCTCGCGGTTGCTGTGTCTCCTTTTTGCCCTCCCGATACGAGAAGGGGGACAGAGAGTGAGTGGGGTGGGTGTTGTAGGAAAAGAAATAATATCCCTGAAAGTGATCTTGCAGCCTGGGGACTCGTGTTTGTTTAACGTTAGATATTTTCAGGAGTGGCTTTTTTTTTTTCAAGGCTCCTAAGTGCACTCAGCACCTGGCTGTTGCACAGTTATCTCGGGTTGCGAGAACACTAGTCCTCTCTTAGCCCAGCTGTCACCCCCAGTGTGTTACGCACGATATCCGAACGCATGGCATTAGTATCCTTTATCGGTCTCTTGAGGAAGGGTTGTGAATAACAGAACAAACTACCGCGCTGATGGGGAGCCGTAGCTTAGATCAGAAGTTGCACGTGGGATCCGGACTGACCTGAATGTTTTAGGAAGTTACCCTCTTAGGAGCACTAGCTAGTTTGGGCACTACATGGGTCCGGGAATGATACGGGTAGGAAGGTTGCTTTAATTTCTCCCCCAGCTTTTCCAGCCCGTGTTGATTATTGTTTTTGTTTTTTACCTGAGCCTCTACCTGTTAAACTAACTTAATGCATGTTGCCCCGACTTGTCAGCCTTGAGTTAATCTTACCTCTTTATAATTAGACCTAACTAAACTTGAGGGTCTTTGTTTTGTCATTTGAAATACAGTGATTGGATCTAGTTGAGAGTTAACCTAGAATGTAGGGATCATAAATATTTTGGGAAGTGAATTACCCATAATATATTAAAATACCGGGTTGAAGTTCTGCTGTGGAAGGGGAGATTGGTAGTGCATCATCTATGGAACAGGGCAGGGGACCGCTCACGGAGAATGCAATTTAGGTAAACAGTTAATTACGGTGACATTCTTTGGTGAAACGTTCTAATCCCATTTTGGAGGTTTTGATTTTTTTTCTGGCACTTTTTAAAAAATAACATGTTATTTGGAATCAGAAGAAAACATTGTGAAACCTTAGGAACTAGGTACAGTATTCTTAGTCTTAGCCTTGAATCACTTAGGCAAATTAGATAAAAATGAAATTGGAACCGGAAGATGAAAACTGCTAATATTTTACTGAACAGTATGAAAAGAGAAAGTCATATCTTTTTAGATTACAGCAGCTGAAGTGCATAACGACAAAACATTACGGGCAACAAAAATTGTGAATAATATTTCCACATAGTATCATTTTTACAAAGGCTGAGTATTGTTTACTAGTAACTTTGAGGCTGAAATTAAGGATTGCAGAAAAATTCACAACTGAATGATGTGATGATTTTGTTTTTCTTTATTTTGAAGGAAGATTAGAAATCTTCAAGTCAGTGAAAAATTACCACTGAGGAGGGAGGGGGATGGGCATGGAGGAGGGCACTTGTGGGGATGAGAACTGGGTGTTAAGTGGAAACTAATTTGACAATAAACTATTTGTAAAAAAAAAAAAAAAGAAAAGAAAAAAGAAAAATTACTACTGAAATCGAGTATTGTAATCATGAAAAGTCCTAATCAGGTTTCTTCACAGATAATATTCTTTTTTTAAAGTATGGCAAAAATTAAAAGTTGGTCTTTTCTTTTTTCAAGAATATGCTTGGGGAAACATAACCCTTTTTTATCCACATGAAAATTTGTTTTGCTTCTATTTTTCTGTGTATAGGAACACATTTCTGAAACGCTTAAATGTATGCAATTTGAACTTTAAACTCATTCACTAAAGGTATAACACCTCTTCATTCTTAAAGATCTACTTAATTTACTGATAGTCTTAATACTTATATTCCTAATTAAATGCTTCTGTTCATAATATTAGATAATTGTCTTTAGTAGTAAACAGTCTTTTTACAACAAAGGAATTGTTCCTGCCCTTTCTTGTGAACAGAGATTTACTAATATAAATTTAATGTCAAATATAATTTGGGTTGACTTAATGGGAAAATTAGGTTTCAGACCAAAAAAAATTTGTTTGCTCACTTTTGTTCTATTTTTTTTGAAGATCTTGAGTAGTTAGGTATTTCATTCTTGTAATCCATTCTTGTTGAAAATTTTTGAAAAGGGGGTTGGGTGTAGATTGCCTGTCATTATTACATTGGATTTTTAAAGCAGTTTTCCTTCAAAGCGCTAAGAGTACCAACACTTTGATCTTTAATCTAACACTCCAGTGCTACACTAGCCTGGGATTCTTCCATAGAACTGTTTGAACATAAAGCAGTGACCTGAACCTTTATATTTAAATGTTTCTTTCAGGTTTTCTATCAACAAACCAATTTATTCTGGTCTTCTCTATTCCCTTTTTTCGTATCTCTGTTACTGGCTTCATTTCTGAAGTGTTTTTAATGAAAAGTTTACTTTTTCTGTTTGGTGAGTTATTTCTCACTTACAGTAGTAGTTCTTAAATTGTGTAAGACTCCAGTTAGCTGCCAGACGTGACTCATTGTCACAAAGTTGTGCTTGTTTTTTAAATTTGTCACTCAATTTATTTCATAAATCCTGCAGTTGTTATGAGGGGTAGTATATAATGTTGAATATCATACATTTCCTGAATTTGAAAGCACACTCCCACTTTTCTAGAACTTAGCAACATTTTTGGTATGATCTCCTCACCACTTCACTTTAGTAATTTCCTCCCTTATCAGTTGAGTTGATCAGACATGAGGAAGCAGTTTGAGACTATGTTGTCTATACTTGCCAAACATTTGGTTGAGCAACTAGTTTAACAGCACCTAATTTTATCATCTTTTTTATCTGTTCCAAAATGTAGTTTCTACTTATTTTTGTTGTAGCCGTGAATACTTTTACATTATATTAACCAAGTACTTTTCCCACGACCGTTATCTTGTTAAACTGTGGTAGCTTTTCCCCCAGAGTTGATGTAAAAGCTCCCTTTGTAAGGAGAGTTGCCCGTCTCCCTGCTGCATAGGTAGCAGTGGATTCTCCTTAGAGCTCTAGTGTGAGGATTCTCTGAGCCTTCCTGAGTTTTGGGTCCACTTAGCTGTAGAAGGGCAGCAAATGTGGCTGCAGTTTAGAATTGAAACGGGGTGGGGGGGAGGGCTCCTGGGTGGCTCATTTGGTTAAGCGTCCGACTTCAGCTCAGGTCACGATCTCACGGTTTGTGGGTTCAAGCCCTGCGTCGGGCTCTCCGCTGAGAGCTCAGAGCCTGGAGCCTGCTTCAGATTCTGTGTCTCCCTCTCTCTCTGACCCTCCCCTGCTCACACTGTTTCTCTCTCAGAAATAAAACATTAAAAACAAATTTTAGAATTGAAACCTGGAATTCAGATTTTCAAAGTAACTATAGTGTAAGTAGATTAATTAGTGCAAACATGTTTTCAAAGGATTGATAAAGCTTTGGAACATACACTGTTTGTAAGTTGGGGACTAGTTGCTATACTTTGAGGTCTCCATGTTTTTCTTCACTTTGCAGATGACAGAAAGAGGGTGTTGACCTCAGTTCTGAAGAGGACAAGCTGGGTAACAGAGCTAGTTGTAGAACACAGACTTCCTCAGATCTTAAGAAGTTACTTTGTGGAATCCTTAGCAGCACAGTCCAGCTGCACTTGAGAACAGGTGTACTGTCACTGCAGTCCTTGTAATGGACAGTTTTTCTGGTCTTGAGCTTAAGATCATTCTAAGTTACAGGAACACTTAGGAAGGAGTTCAGGGAGTGTCATGAGCTGCTGCATGGGATCATGGGATTGGACCTCCTCCCATTTGGGGTAAGTTGTGGTGGTTCTTATAGTTAGTCGTAATCATGGGTTTCTTGAGGCATGTAATAGGCCCCTGGGGTGGTTAGAATCTGTCGGCAAAGTCTGCAGAACTTTTTGTTCAGGATTTTCGTATCTTGAGGGCTAACGAGTAAGATGAGTAAGATCGCAGACCTCTTACTGCCTTGAATAGTTTGCATGAAAACAACATGGGTGGGGTGCCTGGGTGGCTCAGATGCTTAGGTGTCTTGACTCTTGATTTCAGCTCAGGTCGTCACCTCACAGTTCCTAAGATCGAGCCCAGTGTCAGGCTCTGTGCTGACAGCGCGGAGCCTTCTTGGGATTCTCTCTTTCCCTCTCTCTTTGCCTCTCCCTCATGTATGGTTCTCTCTCTCTCTCTCTCTCTCAAAATAAATAAACTTAAAAGACATTGGTTGTAGACTAAGTATTAGAAACTAATTATAGGCTCTGACCCAGCTGTGAGCAACATGAGGCAACTTAACAGCCTGGCTGTTCTTAACCTACCTCTTATTTTTATGCTCCCTGTAAGTTATGAGTACTTTGGGCTGTGAGAAAATGTTAAAAGTTCTTTTCATTGTAATATCTTAGTATTCATTAGTGCATACATGCTTTCAGAAATAATGAAAAAATGATTAATATTCAGGAGTGATGAATCATATTTTTTACTTGTTTACTTTGAAAACTTAATGCTCTTAGAGACAATATTGCTGTTAACCCAAATTATAAAGCATCCTAGTCTTCAGCAGATTTGTATATTGCTAAATTGTTACATTATAAAAATTTTCAAGCATACAGAAAAATTAAAAGAATTTTATAGTGAATACTCATACTCAACACCTATGTTCTACAGTTTGTTTTACTTTATTTGCTTTATCATATCTTTTTTTTTTTTTAAGTTTGTTCATTTTTGAGAGAGAGAGAGAGAACGCGACCTGAGGAGGGACAGAGAGAGGGGGACAGAGGATCTGAAGCAGGCTTTGTACTGACAGCAGTGAGCCTGATGCGGGATTCTAACTCAGACGCTCAACCAGCAGAGCCACCCCGAACTGTATCGTATCTTTCTAATACTGCTTTTAAATCCTGCTTTTTGATGCTGATAGTACATCCTTCACTGTAATATGAAGAATGTTATTTTTGTTCCCCATCTCCATGATTAAGAGAATCTCTTATTTCTGGACATTTGTGTTCTATAATACTTGAACATAATGAGCATAACCACTGTTTCTGTATCGTGCTCAGTTGGACCAGGTTAGAATCAGACTTAATCTTTATAGGTTTTGGTTATTAACTTAACCAGAGTACATCATAAGTCAGTGCATATATATTAAATGATTTGACGTTGCCAAGTCTTCTGTCTCAGAAGAAACTCTGAAGTTGTTGGAAGGGTATTGATGTTGGTTTTATTAGACTTAATTCATGTGGAACACCTAAATTCTTTTTGTGTTATTAGAAGCCACTTATTGGTCAGCCTGTTGCTTATTCTGAATCATATTCGTGCTCTTTTTTTGCGATGTTTTGTCTGGATATATTGCTTCATTTATGTATAATTGCAAAAGTGACTTCTGTCAGTCCCCACAATAAATAGAAAACATGGACATATTTTCAAATAGTATAGGAGCTACAAATATAAGGTATGGGCCAAATTAATACTGTTGAAAGAGGAAAAAAAATGGTTAACTTCATACCCCATCTTCACTCCTTTATTTGCTTTATCTGATTCTGGTGGATATTTTTGTATTTAAATCACTTTTTTCTGGGAAAGTTTCTGTTTCTTAGCTTGGCCTACTTCTGACACAAATAATTTCCAGGGATTTAGAAATTGATAGGAAGGGTGAATACCATAGGATTTTTTTTTTTTTTTAATATGTTAGGTATAGGTAAGGGATGGAGATAGGAGCAACTGCCAGAGCCTCTTATTTTAGGTAAGTGTAGGTAAACTAGCATTTGTACTCTTGCCAGGAAACCTAACCACTACTTGGAATTATATTTCTTTGTAAAAACACCTTTAGGGTTTCAACTGTAAGGTATCTAAACATACCTTGAAATATATCCTGTACATAATAAGTTGGTTAATTCCTTTATGTTGGTCAAGTTTATACTATTTTTAGAAATAAACATTTCTAAGGAATTGTGACTGCTACACTAAATAAATTGGCCCATCTGTGACCCAGATTTTCCTCCTGGGGAACTTAATGTTGCAGGATAACTTTAACATATGTTCTAAATGGTAGTAGGTATTTAGTTTTTACAGTGTCTTACAACTTGATTTTATATCTTAGAATTGAGGAGATAAAGGTAACATCTTTTGTTTCTGGAGATACAAGATATTTCAATTCAGCATTCCCCTAAGAATTGAATAATACAGGTCTGCTTGTCTCCAAAAATTGTGTCCTTTTTACTGCATCCTCTGCCTTCAAGGCAGGCTTAAATGAAAGTGTCCTCCATTTAATTTATGTCTTTTAATCAGCTGCCCTGATTTAAGTCTTAACATATTGGCCTATCAAAATGCCTGGGCAAAATCCATGCCTAGCTAACTAAATAAATTCACTAGTTGGGTGATGGCTAATTACTTTGTTTTTATAATTGTTTTTAAGTTTATTTATTTTGAGAGAGAGAGAACAAGCCTTTGAGAGACAGAGAGAGGGAGAGAGAATCCCAAGCAGGTTCCATGCTGTCAGTATGGAGCTCTGCACTGGCAGCACAGAGCCCCACTTGGGGCTTGATTCCTTGAACAGTGAGGAACAGTGAGATCATGACTTTAGCTGAAATCAAAAGTCGAATGCTTAACTGACTGAGCCACCCAGCCACCCCTCTTTACTTTGTTTTGATGTAGGGAAAAGAGAAGAGTTGATGATGACTTTGAAGTTTTTAATCCTGAATGACAAGGGAGTTTTCAGAGATGGGGCTTTTAAGGGAATAGCTAAATGAAAAAAGATGATTGAGTGAATGTTGTTTTCATTTAGGTTTATTTTGTCTGTAAAAAGTTCATTGTAATAAGGTTGGAGGTATTAAGCCATTCCATTTAAGGGAATTATGGAGTGGAAGTTCAGAGTAAACCCAGAATTCTTTAGCTACAGGACTTCCATAGTATACGTTGGCTTGGCTTGCTTTTAGGGCAAAGAAGCTGAAAACCAAAGGGTGAAGGTGGTATAGTTGTAGCCTGGCTAGATTCTTTTCTATATTCTTTGTACCTATGTTTGCATTAGAGGGCATTTTTTGAGAAGTTATTTGAAAATTGTTACTTAAGAAGATGAGGGGAAGTAAGTTTCTATCACTTTATTTTTTTAATCTATTTTTTAAAGCTTATTTATTTTGAGAGAGAAAGCAAGAGTGTGAGTGGGGAAGGGACAGAACAGAGGGAGGGAGAGAGAATCCAGAGCAGGCTCTGTGCTGTCAGCGCAGAGCACAGAGCTGAATACGGAGCTCGAACCCACAAATGAGATGACCTGAGCCGAAATCAAGAATTGGATGTTCACTGAATGAGCCATCTAGGTGCCACCTCAATTATTATTATTTTTAAGTTTATTTATTTATTTTGAGAGGGAAAGCTAGCTGGGGAGGGATAGAGAGAGGGGGAGAGAATAGAGGAGTGGGAGTGAGCACAGGGCCCCACTCGAGATCATGAACCTGAGCTGAAATTGAGACTGATGCTTAAACTGAGCCACCCAGGCGCCCCTACCACTCACTTTTTTAAATTGAGAGTATTAGAAATGTTGGCAGTTCAAGTTTAACTATGAAACAGCTTTTATGTGAAGTTTGGTGATTTAAACAATTAATTGTGTGCTTCACTTACCTGTAATTTCCATAAGTTAATTGTGTACATGCTTTAAGTTTCAAAGTTTTTTGACTTTTTTCTTCATTCCTGTACAAAGGGAAAGACTATTCGTGAAGACATAAAGAAAATATATGTGTATATTAGTAAAGTATACGTGCTGAAGTGATAGCTAAATTGATAATGTTTCTTTTGGGGTTTTCTTTTAATTTCTTTTTTTATGCCTTACAGGTTTATCAGCTATTCTCCAGTAAACATTTTTCTTCACAGTACAGTGTTTGTTTCTGTAGTGATACCTAGCAGTCTCTCCAGCCTGCTACCTCCAACCAAATGAATTTGGCTTTTAAACTTAAATTAGTTGGTCTCTCTCTTCACAGGTAGATGGATAGATAATATTGGAGCATATACTGTTTTCTATGATAATTTAAAATTAAAATATAGTTAATTCATAATTAATTTTTAAAGTTTTAGAGTATGCACAGCTTAAATTATTGTTTGTTGCTGGCCAAATGGGTGGGGTGGAGTTGGTGAAAAGAATCATGTCCGGGGAACTCACTTATGACCAGCATGTTTATTTTTATGCCTATTTATGTTGGTTTCATGTGTACAGAGTAATGATTCGATATTTGTATACATTTCAAAGTGATAATAAAATGTTAACATTTGTCATCTTATAAAGTTATAAAAAGTTATTTTTCTTGTGATGAGAACTTTTAAGATCTACTGTCTTAGCAGCAGTTCAAGCCTATTCTTAAAACCCCAGTAACTCCTGTAAAGTAGAATAAACTCTAAGTAGCTTTCATTATTAAGGTACATCATTAAATCATCTTACTTGTGTAATCCATAGGAAAAATAATGGAGTACAGAGTTATTGGAATGTAGCACTCTTGAAGTTTTGAGATATTCTTTGCAAATGTCTTAAGTGTTTACATAAGTATGAGAAAAATATTCTGCAAAGGGTTTTATTGGTGAGGAAGTGTTTGGTTTTAGTCTTTACAATTTTTTCATTAACGATGAAATATAACACATTCTGAAAAGTATATAAATCTCATATACAGTGTAATGACTAATTATAAGGGAAACAGCCATATGATCATTGCCCAGATCAAGAAATAGAACATTGCCACCATCTCAGAAGACTTGGTGTGTGCTTGCTTGCCTCCCCTTCTCCTCACTTGTATAGTAATTAACATCCATGTTTTTCCTCTTAGGTGGTATAATTCTGTGTGCATTCCTAAGTAAGGTAATTTAGTTTTGTCTAATTTAAAACTTGAGATAAATGCACTTGTAGCTTTGTCTCTCTCTCTTTTTTTTTTTTTTTTTGCTCAGCACTGCATTTAAGATCCATCTTCATTGATCGACGATTTTTGAGAATATGTGGTAATAAGATTTAGCAATAATTTTATTAACCAGGCTTCTTACTTACCTGAGGAGGTTTCCTCCTCTTTTGTAGCAGGAAGTACCTGTGGGAAAGGGAAAGCATCTTTCTCTTCACTTGAGATAAAAAATATCTCAGGATTGAACTCTTGAGCTGGAATCAACCTTGTCTCCAGATAACCTTGACACTTTTTCAAAAAGTACTCACTGGCCAGAGAAATTTGATCTTTCAACAAACACTAAGACTACAAGGAAGAGAGGGTGAGGAAGGAGACCTCCCTGTCTTTCAAGAGAGAAATGCTAATTAGATAAATACAAAATTACTAGTTTTTAAACTATGGCTTTTGCCAACTATTGTTTAAAGGATATAAAAATTTTAAGGATTGGAGTAGCAGTTAGTTCTTGAAAGAAAGAAGAGAATGTTGGAAAGGGATCTGAGCTGAGGGAGTTTAAGAGAACCCTAAGAGTGGACTATTTAATGTAATGGTATCTTTGTAGTGGATTGTTGATGCTGAGTTGTAATTTTGTTTGTGATCTTGAGTAACTTTCATTTCTCTCTTTTCTTCCAGTCTTTCATGGCTACCACTATTTTTCTTTCCCATATCTTTCCTTCCTTTATTGATTTGATAGCTATCTTGGTCTTCAGGAATAATTGGAGAGGTTTAATAATAGTAGGATCCTTTCAGAAACTATCTTAAGGGAATAAAAAGTTTTATTCAAAGAGCAGTAAAGGTCAGGCATTGAGTAATGTATACGATTGTCAGATCACTATGTTGCCTACCTGAAACTAATACAGCATCGTATGTCAACTATACTTCAATAAAAAAAGAATATAATAGGAGGATCATGATTCTTTATGTAGGAACTTGAAATCGTATTGGGGTGTGGAAATTTGCCACTGTGTGTTAGTAAATGATTAAGGATATTGGAAATGGGATTCTAGGTTGTGAGCTTTTCTCTTAACTAGAGAGCAGTTCTTAAGTGAAACCATAAACATGAACGCCCTTTAATACACATCTCTTTATTGGTCCGAATGATTTTGATTAAATCCAGTGGTATTTTTCTGCTGCCCATTAGTATCTAACCCATGCTACTTGAATGGATAACAGTTGATTTCTTTTGTAAACAAATAAAAAGATTGTTATCGTAGTTAATGCATTGTTAGTTGAAGAGTTTAAATCTAGGACTGCCTTTCCTGACCTCCCAATTTAGTCAGCTAGGGTTTCTCTAGAATTCCAACTTAAAATTTAAAGTATTATGAGGAAGGTATGTACATACTATTCCTTTTCCTTTAAATCCCTTGTAATATATGACACAGAGAAGTACAAATGACTTTGAATTAGGCTGTATTTGGATAATGGTCCAACCTAATGATTGAAGCTTCTTTAACACCTCTAGTAGGCCTCTTGCATGAATTCCCCAGGGAAGTAGGGATAGTTTTTTGAAATGTATTAACTGTTAGGAAACACGCCAGGCATACTTCTTTCAGAAATAACAATATAATAGTTTATCTGCCTTGTGTAAGAGGTGTAGATACAGGTTTTATTGATCCCAGTATAGAGCAAACTTATTTTGGCTACATTTTGTTCAGGACTATTCATTTAACTAAATAGGCTGGAGCCATTTTGAAAATTTTAATGCCAGTAATGTAAAAACACTCAAGGAGATTTATTTGTTCTTTGCCTAAATTGGTGAAATACTGTTTTGGTGATACGCTTATTTCCCTCTTTAATGAATAATAATGTTAATAACTTACTGTAGAGAGACAAGAACCTTGAGGGTACAAATATTATTTGTAGATGATATCCTACACTGTATTAGGAATATAGTGGGTGTTCACTGTGTATTAACGTGGCTCCTTTATCCTCAGTGGTAACCACATTTTATGTTTTGGTGGTAATAGTACAGGAAGTCTCTTGTGTAATACCTTGATAAACTTTGGATTTGATTGTGATATCAGTAGAATCCTGTGTGGTTATATTGTGATTCTTAAGAGAGATATTTGGTCTTCATCCTTGCTTCTGGCACTAAGCTCCTAAAAACCTTTGTAATTTTAAGTATTTTTTGTTATGTTAATACAGTGACTTTGGAAAGCCCTTCGGGTAACCTAAGTATGGGAGCTGGTTGCCAATGGAACCTGCCCTGTGAGTAGAGGGTTGGAACTATTCTACCTCCTGACCTCTGGGAAAAGGAGAAGGGCAGGAGGTTGAATCACCAGCTGCCAATAATTTAATCAGTCATGCCCATGAAATGGAGTCTTCATACAGACCCCAAAGGCCAGAGTTCAGAAAGTTTGCAGGTTTGTGGCTGTGTGGAGATTTGGAGAGGGTGGTGTGCTTGGAGAGGGCACAGAAGCTCCGCAGCCCTTCCCACATTATCTTGCCCTATGAATCTCCTCTAGTTGTTCCTGGGTTCTGTCCCTTTATAAGAAATCAGTGATTTAGTAAGTAAAATGTTTTCTGTCAGTTCTGTGAGCAACTCTACCAAACTAATTGAGCCCAAGGAGGGGGTCACTGGAACTTCTGATCTATAGCCAGTTGGTTAGAAGCACTGGTAACAACTTGGACTTGTGATTGCTATTTGAAGTAGGGGATTGAGGGGTGGGGGAGTGGTGTCAATCTTATAGGACTGAGCCCTTGTGGGATCTGACATGATTTTAGTGTTAGAATTAAAGTGGATTGTAGGACACCCAGCTGATATTGGAGAATTGCTTGCTGGTGTGGAAATTCACTACTCCACCCACCCCCATTTGGGATTGTTAATGAACCTCTTAGTAGTAAACATAATCTCACCCTTAATAAAGGTGTCATTTTAATCTTATAGAAGATGGAAGGAGTTGGTGATTTTAAAAAAAGGTTGAAGTATGTGAGCATCAGTGATTGCCATCAGCAATTGGGAAATGACTGGCTTGGCTGGATACCTTAGGAAGAACTTTAAAGGAGAGAAATTTTAGTTTGAGGAGTATTTCTTCCAAGTACAGGTAACTCTTAATTCTGTCTCAAGTTTTAATTCACTAGTTAAGGAATATTGAATAAGAAAAGACAGACTAGTTAATGCTGTTAATATATGAGATGATACATGAAAAAAGATACGTCAGCAATAGAAGTAAAGTTTACAAGGTGGCATTTTGTTTGAATTTGAGACTTGTATCTTGATGTGGAGGAATAGTAAGAATAGAAATGATCATTGGTATGCCTAGAATTCGTGCAAATAATGAGTTTGGGTGGGTTTGGCTTAATGACCCATTTGGTTTCTCGGCTCTTGATTTAACTTTGGTTATAGCATCCCCCCATCCAAAGGTATTCTTATGAAAACTTTTGTAAGTTGAAAATGCATACAGCAAAGAACCATCAGTTTATGTGGAAATTTTTTTTAGTGTCCCCAGACCCAGAAAATAACTCTATGCTTCTCTGAGGCACAAGAGGCCTAGTCTAAAGGGTCGCACAAAATAAATAGAGATAAGGAACAGATGCTCACAAGGAGAAGTTTTTGTTTTGTTTTTTTATGTTTTATTTATTTCTAGGAGAGAGAGAGACAGCGTGAGCAGGGGAGGGTCAGAGAGAGAGGGACTCACAGACTGAAACAGGCTCCAGGCTCTGAGCTGGCAGTCAGCACAGAGCCCGACGCGGGGCCCGAACCCCTAAGCGAAAGTCGGACGCTCAACCGACTAAGCCACCGAGGCGCCCCACACAAGGAGAAGTTCTAAGCTATGGTGGCTTGATGATGAGTGTTGTTCCTTGGGGACACGGCTTGATGGTGTCACTTTTGTGGCTCATGTGCGTGCTGCCTCCATAGTGGCGTACTGTGAAACCGACACTGAACACCATTTTTCCTTTTTGCCATTTCCTCTTTTATTTTGGTTATGGAGAACTGGTACTAATGTAGGCCTGTCTTAAAGAAGGTAGCGAAGTGGCCTAGGGCGAGCTTTTTGAAAAGCAGGGGATACTTGTGTTGTCAATTAATATGGAAATTCCATGACACTTTTAAAAAAGCCATCACAACTCCAACTAATTTCACGTAAACGTTGCCGCAAGAGGTTAAGGGATAGTAAATAAAATTAATCATAAGGGATGGAATAAATTGCTTGTCTCCATTAAAGTGTGTCTACACTAATGGAAATAGCTTTGTGTGCATCTGATGACTGGGAGGATCATGGAATGTTATATAGATCTTTAGAGTTAAGTAAGCCAAAATATAAAGTTTTTACCTTTTTTTTTTTAACTCTGGATTGAACTAACAAAATGGTCCGCTCTATACTTATATAATAGCAACATTCTTGTGAGTCCTTAAACTGATGTAATGATCTTACCAGATGTTTTTGTGTACTTTTTAAAAAAAAAAACCTTTATCCATCAATGTGCCTTTAAATCTGTTATATTGATAATTAAAATATTGCATATGTTCTTAATTGTTTTAATTTAGTACATTTTTAAAAGTTTAATACTTCATGGAATTTTAATTTTAATCCCAAAATCATTTTTACTGTGTGCCATAGCTAAAGAAAACTTTATTTTAATAGGCCAAGCAGCTTTCTGGCATTAGAGGGAACAGGATAAATGAAAAAAATGTGTGGTAGATGAAATCTAAAAAGTGTAATGGGGGAGCCTGGGTGGCTCAGTCAGTTGAGCCTCTGACACCTAGGTCATGGTCTCATGGTTCGTGGAATTGAGCCCTGTCTCAGGTGCAGTTCACAGCATGGAGCCTGCTTTGGGTTCTTTTTATCCCTCTCTCTTTCTCTTTCTCAAAATAAATAAAGAAAAATGAGCTTGAGAAACCACTAAAATATCTTTAAATAATTTTTTGAAGGTTAAAATGAGCCAGTCACTTTATTAGAAAGGGAGATCTTTTCTGTCTCTTGATTAACATACTTTATTTTGGTTGTTTAAATAATTTACTGTGTTTAAAGTAATATAAACAGCATTTAAAACAAAACGTTTTCCTTTTGAAGTAATTGTAGACTTTTGAAAAGTTTGTAATTAGTACTTGTTACAATTGTTGATTATGAATTGCAGCATAATATAAAGTTATAAATAACATTTTTACAAGTCAAACTATATTTAAAATGCAAATTACGTATAAAATGACGTATACACCATATATGTAATTACAAACAAAATGCTAAGTACCTGTGTGAAACCCCTACGCAACTGGAGAACTAGAGCATTACCAATTTCATATCTCTCCATATTTCTTCTCTAGCCTGGCCCCCTGGTTTCTCTCTTAGCAATAAAGAGCCATTATCTCAGTTTTAACACTTCTTTTGCCATATTAAAAAATACATATATTTGCATCTCTAAATAATATATTGCTAAGTTTTGCTTTGTTTGGAGCTTAAATAATCTTTGACTTGTATTTATACATTTGCTAGTTGATGAATATTTGGGTTTACAACTTTTTGTTTTTATGAGTAATGCTATTACGAACATTAAAAGCTACACTTTCTGATTTATATGTGTGGATGGTTGGTAGGGTATATGCCTGAGAATGTTGTAATTTTTATTTTCAGTTAAACATAAAACACCGCCCCAAAACTTGGTGGCAAAAAAGCATTTCATTATTTCACAATTCTGTGGGTGGAAATGGGAGTTTCTTCTGCTTTGTGATGTCAGCTGTGGTTGTTGGATGATTACAGTCATCTGGAGACTCAACTGGCTGCATTCAGCTGGGGCTAGGAGGGCTGGGGTGCTGTGCAGCTTGGAGGCATCTGGAGTCTCCATTGGGAGGGAGCTCAATTGCGGCTTTTAGCTCCTTCATGTGGCTGCTTAGGCTGCCTCACAGCATGGCAGCCGGATTCTAAGAAAGAGCATTCCAAGAGCGAGCGAGCTTGTCCAGTTAAGGGTAGGCATCTACTGATCAGCGTCACTTCCACTGTATTTTATCGTTCAGAATAGACACAGGTGAATCAGTGAGTCATTCTGGTAGGGGCAGAATGATTTAGTTCCATCTTTGGAGACTTGTTATCACAGTGTAGTATTTATTTCCTCTTCTGTAAATTACCTGTTTGTGTCTTTGGTCAGCTTTTGTTGTCTTTGTTTAAAACTGGTTATTTTGTATTGGTGAGGGTAGGGATTCCAAGTCTGTGTTAAATTTGTTGCAAATTTTAATGCATCTAGTGGCTTATTGGTCCTTAAGTCCAGTAAGATAGATATTTTATTGCCCTCATTTTATGGAGAAAAGGAAGTACTGCTTAATGTGTTAAGAGAATACTAGTGAACTAAGAAACCTCGGTGATATTTTGGTATTAAAAAATAGCATGTGCAAATGTGTACAATTATATTCATTTCATAATGGTACACGTTTCATATAAAGAAACATGATGCTTCTATCAGTCTACTTATTACACCCCTTCCCTTCCAAAAGACTGAGGCTTGGAAAAATCTACAGGTATTTTTTATTCCTTTATGGTCTGTTATAATATTCTAGGTAAAGTGCTAGGTGACTTGGCCAGAGTGACAAAGTTAGAACCAGTACATTCATCTACAAGTTCTTTCTAGTCTTAACCTGCCTTGCCCATACCCATACTTCAGTTTTTTCCCTTGAAATTATTCATTTTGATCAGTCAGTCACTCTCTGCCAACACATTTCAAAACTTGTGTTTTGGAAAGCCAGACTAGTTCTGCTATTAGTTCTCCCACTTTGAGGATATGCTGGAGTTCTCAGAAGATAGTGGTAAAGAATTGGCAGGTATTTGAGATTTTCTTGACTTTTCTCACCTCCAAACTTTATCATGGAAATTAAGTTTCTTAAGTGTTGTGGTGAAAATATTTTTTCAAAGTAATAGAAGTTAGAGATTCACAACCACTATTCAAATATTTGCCTTATGTATTTTAAAAAGTACATTTTAGGCATTGAATGCAGCTGGATTGCTCTAAAACTGAAAATACTACAGAGCAATTCTGAATTCCACAACACAAGACTTTAAATAAAATGAGACAACTTTCTGTCATGCCTGAACAAATATAAAATACACAGAAATAAACTTGTAGGCACTTCCCAGCTCTCAAATTAGGAAGAATGTTCAGTGTGAAAGTATAGTTTCCCATCATTACAATTCTGTATGTTGCAGACAGACACTTCAGTATAGCTCTCCAGTATAAAAATGCTTCAGGGAGCATGACTTATTTTCATGTTCCTTCAGATTTCTTGGATCTAAGATTCAGTGGCAGAAATGAAAGTCATAATAATACTTCTGCTTATTGGAGGGATTCTTTGACATGTAGTAGAATACAAAGCATCTTTAGACTTTGACTCAGGAACATTTTCCACCAGAGATACCACTTTGTATGATCAAGGCTCTTAGTCATTTTTATTCTTTCCTGTCTCAGATTCTTCCATTTTGTCATGCATTAGAATTAGTTACCTTCCTCAAGAAGTAAACTAAAGTATAATGTATTTACTGTAATATTGATGTAATGTTACATCAATATTATAATTTGGCAAAAAGTGTAATCTAGATTTCACCAGGTAATGAACCTAGTGTAACACCATTTGAAAAAAAAAAAAAATAGGGGGGTTAAGTCTATTTAAAATTCAATAAATCCATTTGCAACATTTGTAATTCTCAGATAAACACATTTTAAAATAGAGTATACTGCAAACATGCTGGTCTCTGAGGATTTAATACATGTTGTTATTTCATAGCAATTGCTAAAATTACTTTAGATATGTGAAGGATACTAAAATTTTCATATAATTCAGTATTTCCTGTCTCTACTTGAGCCTCTTTCAAATGGAAGGAGAGAACTGATTCATGTTGTTTATTCTTTCTTAGCTCCTTCTTGAGTTATGTTTGCTGATACTGTCTATTTGAAAACTTTCTGATTAAAAGTAGGTAAATCACTTTTGGTTTCTCTGTAATATGGAGTGAACTTAATACCTAGAAGACAGCGTAGAAATTGTTAGTGTGTTTGCCAAAACATGTTCTGCAGAATACATATCCTAAGAATTGCAGTTCAAAACAAAATAACCTCTGATCATTTAAATTTCGAAAGACTGCGTATCCCATCCACTTATTTATAATACACATTAGCATGTTAAAGACTGAGAGGCTCTTGAATACAGTGGTAGTTTTATTTAACTTAGTGTTTTACCACATTTAATTTAGGAATTACTATAGGATTTAAAAAAGTGTTCCTTGCAATGCATACTTAATGCTTGTTAGTTCGAAATCATATTTCTACAGACTATGAATATATATTCTGACTTAAATATATATAGTATAATGTATATTTATATAATTGTTTATTTGGAAATCTTGTTTATATATGATATAAATAATTACATCAATAAGTTAGGTAGCTAATAGTAAGGAAATATAAAGATGATATATTTATATGTATCATGCTTGATCTTTTTTCTATAATATACAAATGTATGTCTGACTTAAAATACGTATTACACACATATATTTTGTGTTGGTTTCTGCCCAGGTTTTTTAGATCTCAGTCTGTGTTGGATTTAACTAAGCAAAAAATATCTTGGTTAATTTTAATTTATCAAATATACAAATTTATATGTGATCCTAGAATTCAGATTTATTTTTGAATGGCATTAAAATACATTTATCAGACTTTTTTTTTTTTGAGGGGGAGAGCAAGAATCCAAGCAGGCTCTGCATTGTCGGTGTGGGACCCAATGCAGGGCTTGAAATTGCCAACCCTGAGATCACGACCTGAGAAATCAAGACTGACTGACTGAGCCACCTACCTCCTCCCCCCACCATCAGCCTGTTATTTTGATGTAATTTTTTAGTCCCAGCCTTTCATTGTTCTTTCCTTTTTCCAGTTAGTTCATTAAGTGCCCTTTATAAAGCAGGAGAGAGTCTCCTTATTCAAATAAGTGCTCAGGAAAATTGATAGCTGTCACAGTAAAGGCAGAAGTTAAGAGACAACTTAAGAGATTTCTTTGTAACATGGATCTTGCTTTCAGTTAATAATGTATTTGGAAGAAGTTTCCCTCTGTTCTTATGAGTTCTAATTTCTTGTCGATTTGTAATGCATCTCTGTAGATACAGCATGATCTCTGCTTAGGAAAAATCTTGAATCATTATGATCCATCTGTCAGTTTTAAGAGCACAGAGGTTACTGAGAGTAGTCTTAAGACCCAGTGGCAATGGCTTTTATGTGAGTAGTGGTGATTTGGTGCTGGGATAGTGGTCAATCTGTATTTACAAACTTAGAATTGACCTACCAAAAGTAAAAAAAAATAATAGTAATAATAAGAGACTATTCTGTATCATTAGTAATTCTTTGAAACTTTCATTTTTTTACTGTTAAACACTGATGAATCTGTTATCCCTACTAGGCTTGAATATATCCTCGCATATGAGTTTCCATAGGTAAGTCATAAAATTGGCCATGTGTTTACTACAATCCCTGGTTGGTGTTAATATGTAGGTGTGGTAGGATTGGGTTTAGACTGTTAGTTTTAATTTTTTTTGAGTGGGGAAGGGGCAGAGAAAGGAGGAAACAGAATTTGAAGCAGGTCCCAGGCTCTGAGCTGTCAGCACAGAGCCCGATGCGGGACTCGAGCTCATGAAGCATGTGATCATGACCTGAGCTGAAGTGAGATCATGACCTGAGCTGAAGTCAGATGCTTAACCAACTGAGTCACCCAGGCACCCCTAGACTGTTGGTTACTTAGTAGTCCTGGTAAACTGGTCTTTTTTTATCCTCCCCTGTGTACCTGTTTAGCATGTCAACATGGCATACTTTTGATTTTGATCATCCCACTAGATGGCAGGAATAATAAATGGTAGATTGAAATGCCAACTTTAGCTGGTGGCCTCAGCCCCTTTGTACTTTACCTTACTTCTCTATTCCCATTAGTGCTAAATTCTGAGTATGAAGTCTCTGAACTAGTGGGCTTTAGATAGATCTGGTACTTTGTAGCCTGAGAGTACTTAATGACAAGATAAAGGAGAAGGAACAGAAAACCTTTAATCCTGGATACAATCATTGGTGTTCTAATACTTTGCTTTTCACTTGTTTTTATTTTTTCTTTGTAGAAGTCTGTTCCTTTCCTTTATTTCTTGATTCTCTTACACTTACTTGGACATCCATAATTGGCCATTTCTGTTGGCGGAACTGGTTGGTTTCTCATTTACTAGGTAAATAGGTTTTTACTCGGCCAATTTTGTAAAATCTTATGCTACATTTTGCAGACAATTGTCTGTAAATCATTTTACAGAATGTATTATTTCAAAATAGTCTGTTGATAGCCTTTGAAGAGTAGAGTGGACAGAGTATAGGGTGGTGGGAATGCAGCTTCATTATTATTTTACATTATGTAAGACTGTATTACTAGTGGACTTGTACCCCAGACTTCTTGCTGGTTTATAAAGTCAGCAGCCTTGTTGGAGAAGTTCATGTACAAGGAACTACAGGCAGCCTCTTAAGAGACTCCACCCAGCAGCCAGCAAGAAACCAGGGCCCTCAGTCCTACAGCCTCAAGGAAATACATTCTGCCAGGAGCCCAAGTGACTTTGGAAGTCCAATCTTTCCCTAAATGAGTCTCCAAATGAAAACCCAACCCTTTTAATGCCTTGATTTCACCTTGAGACCCTAAGCAGGGGATCTGGGTAAGCCTGGACTCCTGACCTATAAAACCACGAGATAATGTGTGTTGTTCTATGCCAGTGATTTTGTTGTAATTTGTTACACAGCAATAGAAAATTTTTAAAAATTACATCAAACACCCATGATAGACACATCTCTGAATACTGCCTATTTGCCAGGTGCTGTGGATACTGTGGTGTGAGTCCAAAGAGACATGAATCTAGTCTGAGTGAGAGATAGACTTGAATCAATTAAGAATGACAAATACTGTGAAGGTACATGATGCCATGTACACACAAATATCTCTTTAGGACTTAATTGATCTTTTTAAAACTTATCCTAGGTTGTTTTCTCATTTTTTAGCATAATTTTAACATCACAAAACTTGATCTAGCTTTATTTCCTATTAGTGTCATGAAAATAACCTCTGTGTATTTTTTTTTTTTTTTTTTTTTTTAGCCCTTGCATATGCTCTTTCTTCTTTCTAGAACACTTCTATCCTTTATTCCTTTTTTGCTTAATAATCCATCCAGGTTTAAATTAGATGTCAGTTGTAGAAGCCTTCCATGAGAGAGCTTTTGAGGACAGGTCTATTCTCTTTCTCCAGTATCTAGCACAGTGCAGGTAAGCCCATTAAAAAAAAAGAAAAAACAACCTTAATATGGATTGATATTGTTGGAGTATTAATGGCACAACTACTTTGGAGAACTGTTTACTATTTTTAAATATATGTATACACTATAACCTAGGAGTGGAATTGCTAAACATTTATCCAGAGAAATTAAAACACATGTCCTTATAAAAGACAGAGGAGGGGTGCCTGGGTAGTTCAGTTGGTTGAGCATCCTATTCTTGGTTTTGGGTCAGGTCATGATCCCAGGGTCATGGAATCAAGCCCCATGTCAGGCTACACTCTGAGCACGGACTCTGCTTGGGAGTCCCCCACCCCTCTCCTCTGCTTGTGCACTCTCTCTCAAAAAAAAAAAAAGAATTGTATTCATAAAGTGGAATACTACTCAGCAATAAAAAGGGAACAAACTGCTGCTACATGAATAAATCTCAAAAGAATTATGTTGAGTGAAAAAAAATGGACACTTACAGAAAGTGGAATTTATGATCTATTTATGTGAAATCTAAGAACCAAATAAATCTCTGGTGAAAGAATTCAAACTGTTGGGGAGGGGGAAGAGACTGGGAGGGTACACATGGGAACTTTATGGGCAATGGTTTCAGGTGATAGTTATTGTTGATGGTATGTATAAAATTGTCAAAACTCATTGAATCAAACATGTAAGATTGGTATATTTTAATGCTTAATATAAATTATTATTCAGAGAAATGTTAGGTGTCCTTTAGTAGCCCATGTGTTTCTCTGCTTGATTGTACTTGCTTGTTGCCTGTCCCTCCTGCAAGATTGGCAGAGATTGTCAGTTTTATGAGGTCACAGACCAAGTTTGCCTTTGGTCTTAGAATTGTGAACTTGTATCCGTATTCCCAGGCTTACTGGCTCTTAGAGAAAAGTTATTTGTGAACTAGAATTTCTTTCTAAGTTGTATCTGTACTTTATGGTTGCATTTTCAGGAAAAATATTTGCATTATTACAGAATCTTATATTCAGTGTTTTTCTTTATGTAGCTTCTAGCTTTTTCTGCTGTAAGATGCACAAAAGACATCTGTTTAAGTGTTGGTAGAGTAATCTTGCTCCAATTACAGCTTTGCCAGCCACAGTTTGAGATAGCTCAGTGCTATATTTATATACCAAAGTTTTAAAAAGTCTAATCTTTTTTATAAATGTGAAGTTTATTTTATTCCTCTAAAACAAGGGAAAATTAAATATTTCTATTTCCTCCTGAATCCTTTTGTCATCTTTCCTTTAATTTTTTGAAATTGGACAATAAAGGATAACCTGTTATTTTACATTTTTGATACAAAAAGCCCTTAAGCACCACAGTAATTTGAAAGAGAACTGGATGGTTACATCACACATTGTCTAACTAGTGCTGTGCCTTATGGTGATGGTGTTATTTTTTTTTCCCTGATGAAATATTAAATTTTAAATGATTTAATGGCTGAAAAATAAGTATGGCCTGGATTTGCCAAAACTGCGTTGGTAGATCACAGGTATAGTTTTTTCTGAACTATTAAAGAAGGTAACTCAAAGCAGATTTTTCAGTGCTGGAAAGAAATGCCTTTCTAATAGGACTTATGTGTTGGGGGGTCCTCTAAAAATAACTTCAAAATTCTGCGAAATTTTTATGCACATTCTTCTGGTGAGAGAATCCATATTTTCATCAGGTTCTCAGAGTCCCACACATAGAAAGATTTAAAAATCTGCCTTTCCCTCTGTTTTCTATGAGATTTTTTTCCAGTGCCAGTCCATGGTTTTGCTAGCTTTTCAGAAATGACCAACTGTAAGGTCAGCAACTAATTATTTCATCCTGAGCGCTTACCTGTACTGAACATTCTGAAACTGTATATGATGTCTGTTGGTTCTCTTCATTTCTTCTTTGCTTTTTTTTAGTGTTTTTATGACATTTTGGTTGCAGAACTAAATCATAATAACTGCCCTCTTTGCTTTTGTGTTCCAAAACATCCCAGACGTGGGTATAAGAATGAAGAAGAAGAAGAAGAAGAAGAAATACTTGCTTCAGTAAACCTGATTTTTTAAAATAGAATCTCTGATCATAAATGCTGTTCTTACTTATAATACCAGTTTTGTTGGGGAAATGTAAACTTGGCAAAATGTTTAGGAATGTCAAAATCTGAAACTGTGTGGCTGCAAATATCTCTTTATTTGACACCTGTTAGCTTACTATATCTTGACTCTTCTATTTCTAATCTTGTTGCTCTTTTAAAAAAAATTTTTTTTTAATGTTTGTTTATTCTTGAGAGAGTGAGCAAGAGATAGAGTATGAGCAGGGGAGGAGGAGGAAGAGGAGGAGAGAGAGAGAGAGAGAGAGAGAGAGAGAGAATATCCGAAGCAGGCTCCAGGCTCTGAGCTGTCAGCACAGAGCCCGGCACGGGACTCCAACTGATGAACCATGAGGTCATGACCTGAGCCGAAGTTGGATGCCCAACCACTGAGCTACCCAGGCACCCCTAATCTTGTTGCTCTTACTCTTGAGGTGGTACCTAGCATTAAAAACCTGTAAAGAGTTAAAATAGCATGATTGCAAAATTAAAATTCATGTTAGAGCCACAGTGTTTTGAAATCTGTATTCTATTTTAGTTTAATAAATAGCATTTAGGGGCGCCTGGGTGGTTCAGTCGGTTAAGCATCCGACTTCAGCTCACAGTCTGTGGGTTCGAGCCACGTGTTGGGCTCTGTGCTGACAGCTAGCTCAGAGCCTGGAGCCTGTTTCAGATTCTGTGCCTCCCTCTCTCTCTGACCCTCCCCTGCTCACGCTCTCTATCTCTCAGAAATAAATAAAAAACATTAAAAAAATTAAAAAAACAAATAGCATTTAGTATAGTAGCTAAAGACCATGGATTTTTTTTCTTTAAATAAGCTCTGTGTTCAACATGAGTCGTGCTCTACCAACCATGCAAGCCAGCCAGCCACCCTTATTTTAGTTTAAAAATACTGTCATATTATTATACTTCCAGTCAAAATATAATCTGATTGAGGAAATGACACTTTTATCCTTTCAGTTGAGACCTATGTCACTCATGTCTCTCCAATTTGGCTTTTTTTTAAAGGTTTTATTTTTAAGTCATTTCTACACTCAATGTGGGGCTCAAACTTATAACCCCAAGATCAGGAGTTGTGTGCTCTACCAACTGAGCCAGTCAGGTGCTTCTAGTTGGCTTTGATTGCTGGGAAATGAAGTTAGATGTAGTTTTTAAACTTATAGGCCTTTATGACCTACATTTTTATGTGTTTTTATTTACTCTTGAATTTTTCTATCTGTACTTATCTTGTCCTTTATCATTCTATATTATCTTTATTGTGGAATAAGAAGTTAAATTAAGACATCTTACAGATCTTAGGATTTTAAAACTAAATTTTTTAATAGGCTTTGATTCCGTAGGCTCTTAGTAATAATGGTATAGTCAGTATTCAAGTCATTTTAACAAATATTTATTGTGTGTACCGGGCAAAGTATCAAGGGTTAGGAATGTAAACAGGGGTCTCTGTTAAAATGGAGCCTGTTTTCTGGCAGGTGAATGTGGAAACAAAGATCTAGATAATTTCAGTTGTGATAAAGGCTGTGAAAAAATAATACAGTAGCTAGTTCTGGGATGTGTCTGTAGATCTACCACTGTACATATGGAAGTGAAGAGGCCTTTTTGAGGTGACACTTATTCCAAGATCAAAATGACAAGGAATTACCTAGTTCTGTGAAGACCAGAATTAAGAGCATTCCTCCAAGCAGGAACACTTTGGCATGTTGAAGGGGCAAAAATAAGGCCCACATGGGTAGGATATAATGAAAAACATGGTATGCAGAGTTGTTAGGATAGGGCTGAGATTTGGTAATTATGGAAGTTAAGCTTTTAATCAATTTTTTAAAAAGTGGAACAAATTCTTCTGGCTGGCTGCAGCAGAGATTTTCATTTCTGTATACAGTACTGAATAGTTTTGTGAGTGATATAGAGGATTGATATAGAGACCAGAAAAGAAAAAGGGACCCAAATGCATGGACTTAGGTATATGGAGCTGTTCACACATGAAAATTTAATTAAATCTGTCGTACCATTTTTATTGCCTTCTACCTGAATAGTGTATTTTTATAGAAGGAATGGTTTACCTTAGAGTGAGAGTTAAAACATTTTATACAGCCCAACCTCATACTGGCACTAAATAACTTTATTTGGGACATTTGTGGAAAATTTTTAAAAATCGGATCATATACAAAATGCTCAGAGGCACTTTAACAAACATTTATTGAATTTACTACATGCCAGCCTTGGTGCTGAGGTAGGAAGATCAATTCATTTATCTTTGGCTAGAGACCAAATCAAATTAGATAGACTCTGACTTTGCTATTTATTAGTTGAGTGACCTTTAGCAAATTACCTAACCTTTGCATTTGTCTTCTCATCTGTAAATTAGGTGTGACAATAATACCCAGTATGAATAAGTTGTCATGAAGGTTAAATAAACTAATATACACGAACGTATATAGAACAGTATATAATTCATAATCACTCATTAAAATATTCACTATTTGTTGTTTTGATATTATTATTTACTTACCGTGGAAGTAACTAAGTAAATTAATGCTGTTTAGTATGTTGCATTGAAAAATGTAAAATAAAAGTGCAAGATAAAGGTATACAGAGAGGAAGTGCCAATTCTTATCTGAAAAGGATAGTTAAGGCTTAGGAGGAGGTGTCTTTTGAGTTAGGTCTTGAAAGATAGGTGTGGGTGGATACTAAAGGAGGATTTGCTCTTCAGGTGACAAGAACACCTTGTGCAAAGGTATGGAAGTATGAAAAATCATGAATAGTACATGTTTAGCAAAGAACCAGAAATTGAGGTATGTAAGGTGAGAAAGAAGGAGGGAGAGCCATTTCAGGGTAAGGATAAGGAAAAGAGAGTCTTAAAAACATTAGGACTTCATCCTGTAGACTTTGGGAAACAGTTAAAGGATTGGTATAATTATTTTATCTTATTTAAAAAAATTTTTTAATGTTTTATTTATTTTTGAGAGAGAGAGAGTGTGAGCAGAGGAGGGTCAGAGAGAGAGGGAGACACAGAATCTGAAGCAGGCCCCAGGCTCTGAGCTAGCTGCCAGCATAGAGCCTGATGGGGGTTTGACCCAGGAACAGTGAGATCATGACCTAAGAGGAAGTCGGACGCTCAACTGACTGAGCCACCCAGGTGCCCCAGCATTGGTATAATGATTTTAGAGAGAAAGTTTTCTGTTATGTGGAGAATGGATTTCCCATTGGAAGGAAATACAAGAAGCTAGGAAGTCTGTAAATAGGCAGGTGAAATAATGCAGATAAAATATGAAGAGGGCTTTACTTAGGGGAATTTAAAAACTAAGGATAGGGAGTGAGGAGCTTGATTCCCAGATACTGCTGATAATGGTAACATTTTAACTAAGAGAGCTACTTTAAATAAGAGTAGAGGGCAGAGTAAATAATGAGTTCATTTGTAGGTATATTGAGTATCATATCTGTGGAGACAGATTTCTAAGTAGATACTCAAATAGGCTTTTCAATATATAGATTTAGAATATAGAAAAAGGAATTGTGTACTTGGGAATCCTACATCGTAATCAAAGTTCAGGAAATAGACAAGAGAAAGAGAAGAGGTTATACTGAAAAGAGAACAATGAAGACCAAACTTTGACATCAATATTTGGAGCATTATAACTAAGAAAATCTCTATGTATAGTACTTGATTTTTTTCATCCAAGGGGTTTAGGGGCATATGATACTGTTAAGTTATCTGTTTTCAGATTCTCTGCTTCTTTACTTAAAACTGAGGTTTAAGATCCTCCCCCCCTCCCCCGCCCGTATCTTATTGTACAGTCATCTATCTCCCATTTACAAAAAAAAGATCACTCACTTATCCTGTATGTTGCCCTGAGGTGAGAAAATCTAGGGTTCCAAAATGAAGGCAGAGTTCACAATGTTGGTGTGGAAATACTGTTCTTTCTCAAAGAGATCAAGTAAGATACATGTCATTGAAACAACTCCATGATTCTTTCAGACCATTTCAGTTCTTAGAAGTTTACTGGTTGAATCATAATCTATAGAAATCAAACATAGCAAATTATCTTTAATGACTAATCTGTATCCTGAGATATTTGTGAGGGCAAGCTGAAAAAATTATAAAGACTATCTTACTAATTCTAAAGCATAAAGTAGAGCAGAAAAGTTACTGTTAACTAAGAGGAAAAGGAACAAAGATCAGTTTCAGGGATAGAAATTACAATACAAACCCTGCAGTGCTTTGGTGAATTGTGTCTCGTTTGAAATTTTGGTATTCAGATAGTCTCTCTGAGCTCAGAGCCAACCTTTTACAGAGCTAGCACAGATTTTTTCTAATTTTAATAGAACTGATAGTGGTTAAACAGCATACTTTAGGAAGCAGTGTAGCATTTTAAAGTTAGAAAGGTAGGTCTTTTCCATAAAAACAGTTAACTTTCTTTAAAAGACAGTGCTTTTTCTTCTTTTGTTTTCATGCTGCAGGTTTTGCTCTAGTGAATGAGGAACTAGGAAAAGTCTTACTCCTATGGAAGACCTAGGCCAATGCTAGGAAGAAAAGAGACAAATTGAAATAGTTAAGTATTGAAAATATGTAATGGAGAAGGTGAGCTTCCATTGCTTCACTTAGGGTAGAGATTGTGCTTTTAGATCAATTATTCAAGTAATGTATTACACTAAGAGTGAAAGCCAAAAGGAGTTACAAATTAGCCACTTTTACAAATTTTTGGCATTTTCTTCACAATGAGGGAGAATGACTTCTTAAGATGGACAAAATAAGTCTTATATAGACTTCATTTCTGGGATGAGTTTATGAATAATTTTCTCACTTGTTAACAAGATTATTTAAAGATTTAATGATAAATGGAGAAAAGAGTAAAGTGATTTTTTTTAATTCAATTAATTAAAATGAGAAACAACTATACTTGAAATTCCTATGGAATTAGAAAATACTTGATAACAGGGGAAAGAGGAAGAAATTCAAAACAAATTGTTAAACTTCAAATTTCATAGGTAGTTTGTTCAAGTCAAAATACTGATAAGATGATTATGGTTATAATAATGGAAGTTGTATATCCGTTGGGGGATGTTTCTGTAATGGGCAGTAGAAACAATAGAATTAACTTATTAGCATGTTCTTCTCTATGTCTTGCATTCTTTCTTTCTAATGAGAGCTTATGTGTCTTAGAAGTTTTCAATCCATTGTACAGTGTGTATATTATAAAAGCAAAGTAGCTTTTTTAGCTCACATAGAAATTCCAGAGTTTCTGTTTTATACCTAGTAAATCTTTTCCTTCCATGAAGGAAAAAACTGTGAGAAGAAATATTTTCCCATCTTTTCTCATTTCCTTTTGATACATTGAATATGCAAATATTAGCAGACATTATTTTCATGTTATCATTAGATATTGTCCCAGAGTAGTTGTTTAACATTTATGTGGCAAGCTGGTCTATAAGGGAGGAAAGATTGGGGAAAATAAAGCCTGTGTTGGTAGTGGAAGAGGAAGGAGGGATTGCAAGTCTTTTGAAAAATTCTGTTTTACCCATGCTTACATACACTTTTATGTGACAGGAAATAAACCTTGAGGGAGTAAAGATTAGAAATTATAACTTCCTGAGAAGAGTGTGGTTATTTGGAGACACACAGTGGTTGGATTCATGTAATGTAGGAAGCATAAGAAAGGTGCCAAGAGGGGGAGAACTTTGAGGCTAAGATGGGTACCACTTGCTTTGTATCTCCTTTATGAGGATAACATTCGTTGAAGGGCTTGGTAAAAGCATTGTGTGCGATGCTAATAAGGTGGTGATGACAGTTATTATTGGTCGAAGCAGTACTTAATAAAGTTTCCTGGCTATGAATTTTTTGGTTTAGGTCTAGGCTTTTTGTTTCTGTTTTTTTTTGTTTTTTCCTTTTAAAATAATTGCTCATTGTTTACAAAAAAGTCAAAGGGGGCTGCTGGGTGGCTTAGTTGGTTGAGCGTCTGACTTCAGCTCAGGTCATGATCTCCTGGTTTGTGGGTTCAAGCCCCACGTCATGCTTTGCACTGACAGCATGGAGCCTGCTTCAGATTCTCTATCTCCCTCTCTGTCCCTTCCCAGCTTGCACACGTGCTCTCTTTCAAAAGTAAACATTAAAAAAAAAGTCAAAGGATGAGGCACAGTCTTTTGACAACTTGTTATGTAGTCTCCTAGGATTTCTTTGAAAAATATACGGTCTTTGAAATATTTGTGTACATGTACATGCACATATAACCTTTAAGTTGTTGGCATAAATAAGATCATGTCATACGTACTGATTAATTTTGCTTCTTCTGCAAAACAGCACCACATATAACATAGTCATTAGCGCAGTTCACTGATAGCCAGTTTCCCTCCCTTCTGAGCACAGGTGTGGGGCCATGTCTAGAACTGGTCAAATAATTAAAAATGTAACTGATATATATTTCTTCCCAGCTGAGAATTTGTTGTGTTCCATCTTCCAAAGTTCACTCTCTGGCAGAATGATTGTAGCATTCAAGGTAGTGGGTATTCTGGCTGTGATTGTTTAAAAGGTAATATGTACCAAAGAGTTGACGTCTAAAATGATATAATCAGTGATAATATTGGACTTCTCTGTCCTTCTGTTTCCAGAATAACTTAAGAAAGGCCATAAACTTCAGGATTCAAAGTTTCATCTTAACGCATCTTAGAGCTGTGCTGATGGGGTTTTTTGCTTAAATAATTTTAAACATATACCAGTGTTTTTCAGACACTCGTTTTAGCTTTTGAACCCTTTCTTCAAATGCAGGTTCACAGAAGAATCTTAATACAAGAGCAGGTAAATGTATATTAAATAGGATGGTGCCCTTTCTCTTCAGAAGTTGTGCATCCCATTCTCTTCAGAGTTTATACCAGACTCATATCAGAAATGTAGTTCTAGGGGGGCTCTTTGGAATCCCAGAAGCACAGGGAACTGTTTGAAATCCACTTGTAAGATTCACTATGCCCACCAGAGTCAAAGCTCCCTAATTCAAGTCCCAGTTTGACCACTAATGGCTGTATGACTTTGGATAAGTTATTTGACATCTTTGTACCTTAGTCCAATCATCTTTAGGTTGGACATAGTATTGCATCCTACCTCAGAGGTTTTATTTTTGTATGTGGGCATTAAATGAAAGCATTTTTTTATATAGTATCTAGCAGTTGCTAACAGTTTTTAAAAATGATTGTAGATAAATAGGACTCCAAATGTGTCTCTCTACCACTCCTCTTCTTGAACACCTTTCTCTTCCTTTTTAAACAAGCTAAATGCCCCCACCTTGAGGTCTTTGCACTTGCTAGTTTCTCTTTGTAGGAACAGCTCTTTCCTCTTTTGGAATGATTGGTTGCTCCCATTCTTAAAGGCTTCGGAAATACTTTAAGACCCCATTTACAACTTCCTAAAAGCAGTCTTTACGCCATCCACCCTCCTTCCCTTCTTCCCATTTCACTCTTTATTTCATCCCTTTAATTTCTTCCACAGCTCTTATTTCAGTCTATAATTACCTGGTTTGTGTTTATTGCATTTAAACTTCAGGAGAGCAGTGACTTTGCCTATCCTTTTCTCTCTTTTTTTTAAATTTTAATGTTTTATTTATTTCTGAGAGAGAGAGAGAGAATAGGGGAGGGTCAGTGAGAGAGGGAGATACAGAATCTGAAGCAGGCCCTAGGCTCTGAGCTAGCTTTCAGCACAGAGCCTGATGAGGGGCTCGAACCCACGAACTGAACTGTGAGATCATGACCTGAGCCGAAGTCAGACACTCAACCCACTGAGCCACCCAGGCGCTCCATAGATTTAAAAAAGATTTTTTTTTACTGTTGCCTTTCCTTTTCAATGTTCTGTTCCTAGTGCCTGGCAGAAACCTGGTGGATACTTACTGCTCAAGAATTTAAAAAAAAAAAAAGATTTTTATCTTTCAGAAATGAAAACTGGGGGCATCTGGGTGGCTCAGTCGGTTAAGCATCCAACTTCGACTCAGAGCATGATCTCACGGTTCATGGGTTCGAGCCCCGCATCAGGCTCTGTGCTGACAGCTAGCTTCTGATTCTGTGTCTGCCTTTCTCTCTGACCCTCCCTGCTCATGCTGTCTCTCTCTCTCTCTTTCAGAAATAAATTTAAAAAATTTAAAAATTAAAAAACTGTACCAATGCCCAGTATAGTCTCTCTTAGAGGCACATCCTATTCTAGTGTTTTGACAGGCAAGAATTTTGGGGAAGTTTTTTGAAAGACATGCTGTCTATTCATAGAGGACAACCCTGAGCCCTCACTTAGAGTCCATATATCCTTATTTTTGATAGAAACTTAAAATTCAGTTAATCTGATTTCACATCTCAAGGCGCATTAAACCACTAGGGTGACTTAAGTCATAAGAGGACTGTTGGGATGTGGTTAATTACTTAGCGTAGTGCTCTACCACTTCCCTTTCTTTTTGTTCCACCCCCCTCCTCTCCTGCCCTCATTGCTACTTGTATTTGTAGTTCTTTAGCACCATTATTGATCAAAGCTGCTTGCCTTTGTTTCTTTTCTCCTTTATGTTTGTGGATTGGTTCTTTTGTTTCTTAGATTTTATTTGCAAAGGCTAAGCTAAACTAGACTTGTGTTGTCTTAAAATTTTATTTGTGGACTGAACGCTTTTAGAATGTGGAACATGATTATCACCCATTGCTTCTGTATTTATACTGGTTACTTCTAGTTTGTAAATTTTTTAAAAAATATTAATTTATTTTTGAGAGAGAGGGTGAGCAGGGGAGGGGCAGAGAGAGAAGGAGACACATAATCCAAAGTAGGCTCCAGGCTCTGAGCTGTCAGCACAGAGCCTGCCACAGGGCTTGAACCTACAAACTGTGAGATCATGATGTCAAAGTTGGACGTTTTGCTGACTGAGATACCCAGGCACCCCTGTTTACTTCTAGTTTGAATCTACAAATCCTGATTTCTAAATTGCTAATATTTTAACTGTGTTGATCTAAAACTGTATACTCTTGTATAAGAAAAAAGATAAGAATTACTAGAGCAGGCACTTATTGGAGACCATCAGTTTAATGTCAGCGTTATGAAAAAGTAACCTCACCTGCCTCACCTCCCTTCTTCAGAAATGTCAAATAGCTAACTTCAATTAAAGATTTAGTTACTTGTATGCGTTTGGTAGGTAGTTTTAGAGGTATAACCTGGTTTAGGGAAAAGAATGACAGAACTGGCTCTTGGGAAACTAGTGTTTTACTTTCAGTGTCACCTTACTTTAGGTCTTGTTTTTGAGCTAGAGGTTTCTCTGTTATTTACTTCCTGCTATGAATTAAGTGAAACTTATTTCTTAGCTTTTCCAGTTCAAATTCTACATATACCGTATATTATGTTTCAAAAACTAGTCACAGAGGTATTAGGTGCCTTTAGGTTGGTCATAGCATTAATGATAATATACTATTCTTAACTTACTCTTAGGCATTTTCCAAGTATGTTAATTTTTTTCCCTGACACACTGCCATATTTTTGTAGAGAGCTGGAAATGTTCATTAGACATACAAAACCCTTTGCCACCTCATAGGTTTCCTTTTGTTTTTTTGTTGTTGTTGTTTGTTTTTTAAATATTTTATTTATTTCTAGGAGAGAGAGAGAGAGAGAGAGACAGTGCGAGCAGGGGAGGGTCAGAGAGAGAGGGAGTCACAGACTGAAACAGGCTCCAGGCTCCGAGCTGGCAGTCAGCACAGAGCCCGACGCGGGGCTCGAACCCATGAACCGCGAGATCATGACCTAAGTGAAAGTCGGACGCTTAACCGACTAAGCCACCCAGGCACCCCCATAGGTTTCCTTTTGAAGGGAGAAGAGCCATAGGGTAATTTTAGAGCTGAAGCATAGTTTTTTATTTAACCTTTAAGATTAAGAGTATATTGTGATACTTTGCCTCAGCACATAATCACGAGATTTTGTTGTTGTTATTGTTTCGAGTATACGTTAGGTATTTCATGTTAGATGACATAAATCCAGAACCAAATGTACAGGTGGTTACATCTCCGACCATATTCATAGGAGGAATTCATGGAGGCAGCTGCTAGTGTCTTTCTCTCTTTTTTCATAAAGGTAGTCCTAGTTTGCAAATGGGTTAGAATTTACTGCTTGTTTTCATAAAGAAACAATACTGTATATGCTAGATAAGCCTTAAACCAGCTTGTAAAGTTCTACTTAAGCTGTAATGTTTTGAGTACAGCATTGTACTGTCTCTGCTAGAACCCAAGAGATAGAACCTTTTTTCCATAAATAGTATTCCATCATTTAATCTCCTGCTGCTACTTTAAGAGTCTCTTCTCCCTAAATCAAAGACATAAGCTTTTCTTAATTTTTGAAAGGTATGTTGGGATGAAGAAATAATAAACTATAGGATTTGCAAGGATTAAAAAAAACAAAACAGGTGTGTGGCTTTCAGAAGCAAGGTCTTTATTCCTGTTTTCTTACTTTCCATTGTTTCCTATAGATATAGGGAAAAGCAGTTATGGTTTTAGTTATAATCTTATTAGAAAGACAAAAGACACTAAGTCTTACCTAATGAAGATTGCAGAGGAAAACAAAATTAACAGTTTGTTTAACTTAACTTCTATCTAAAGGTAGATCTTGTACTTCCACTTTTATTTTTTTGTTATTATTCTTTAATGTTTATTTATTGAGAGAGTGTGTGCAGGGGAAGGGCAGAGAGAGAATCTCAAGCAGGCTCTGTGCTGTCAAGACAGAGCCCAGCATGGGGTTTGATCCCACTATGAGATCAAGACCTGAACCCGAATCAAGAGTCAGACATGTAACTGACTGAGCCACCCAAGCACCCCTCTGTAGACCTCTCTTAATGTGTAATATGGCTGTTGCTCTTTCTTTATCAGATTTAAAAATCACATTGTACTCTTTCGTCTCCATTTTTTTCTTACATTATTTAAACTATCAGTTTGCTTGTTACTGGGAAGTAGTGGAATTACTGATATGCTTCTTTCAGAAAGTAAACATGTCCATATGAGAATTATTTTGTCTGTCTTAATAAAGTCATTTTTCTACACATAATTGGAATTACAGAATGGCTCTAGAGATTGGGTTGAGAGAACTTTGGGGAAGCATTCATTATTTTTAAAAAACTTTCATGAAAATGTTATGTAAACCAAAAGTAGAACCGTAATGACCTTCATGTAGCTATCATCTGTATTCAATAATTACCATATTTTGTCATACTTGTTTCAAAATAAATTATTTTATTGAAGTTAAAATACTGAAAGTTGTTTGATAGAAGTAATAAAAGATGGGATATATGTAAAATCTGATTAGTGTTCTCAGACTATTTTAAGATAAATATTATTTTACCACTTGTGTTTCTTTTATTTCCATTTTATTTGGGTGACTTCTGGCCTTTAATGCATTCCTTTCTCAGTCAGTTTACCTAGTTTTACTTGGGGGAAACCGTAATTTGTATATGCAAGTGAGTGTGTGTGTGTGTGATTATTTTCCATAATAAAGTTTACACATATATGTATTGTGTGGCTATTCAAAGACACTGTATATGTAATATATATACAGTACATATATGTGTGTGTATACACACACACACATATACACATATAGTATCATGGGAAATTTGAAACATACATAGAAGTTATAGCTAGGGCACGTGGGTCGCTTAGTTCAGTGTCCAGCTCTTGATATTGGCTCAGGTCATGATACTGGGTCTTTGGAACAAGCTCTGCATCAGGCTCTGTCTGCTCTGAGTGTGTAGCCTTCTTAGGATTCATTCTCTCTCTCATAAGCTAATACTGTAATGAATCTTGAGTATATATTGTCCAGCTTCAACAGTCCTCTTGTTTTGTCTCTATCTCCCTAAACTTTTTAATATGTAAATTGCACATGCTGAGATTGAAGACTGTTTTTGTGCACACAGTTGTTTGGGTTTAATGAAGAAGGAAATAGAAGACAAAATTTAAGTCTGTGTTCCAATTACTGGTGTGCCAAAAAGGAGAATTAACTAAACATTAGTTGAGTCTCATGAGTGAAGTGCCATGGACTGAGATACCTCCAAGGATACAAAAATTACTAAAAAATATATCTTTGGGGGCGCCTGGGTGGCTTAGTCGGTTGAGCATCCGACTTTCGCTTAGGTCATGATCTCGTGGTTCGTGGGTTCGAGTCCCGCGTCGGGCTCTGTGCTGACTGCCAGCTCGGAGCCTGGAGCCTATTTCGGAGTCTGTGTCTCCCTCTCTCTCTGACCCTCCCCTGCTCGCGCTGTCTCTCTCTCTCTCCTAGAAATAAATAAAAATATTAAAAATATATATATATATCTTTGTTAGGTGAACTAGAGTAGAGGTTCCAACATGATGTTTTCAGAGCACAGGTGAAAATGGTCTGGGAAGGGGAGGATAGACTATTACAGAGGGTTCTTCAAGAGTGAGTTTCAGGTTTCAGAGGATTGCATGAAGAAGAGAGAATGAAATGTATGGTTGTGGTGGGTTTCTATGTAGATGGAACAAAGACTTCAGAAAGACCATGCTAAAATTACTCAATAAGAAGGTGAAACTAAAAGCTGATAAATCATTTTTCAATTATTTACTTATACTAGAATCCGTAGTAGTTGTGTTGTCAATCCAAATGCTTTTTATGTTTGTTTGGATTGGATTGTTGGTTGGTTTGTTCTTCTGATTTATTAACTTTCCCCCCTAGGTTCTTTTTTTAAAAAATTGAGATTAATTGGGGCGCCTGGGTGGCTTAGTCGGTTGAGCGTCGGACTTTCGCTTAGGTCATGATCTCACGGTTCGTGGGTTCGGGCCCCGCGTTGGGCTCTGTGCTGACTGCCAGCTCAGAGCCTGGAGCCTGTTTCAGTCTGTGACTCCCTCTCTCTCTGACCCTCCCCTGCTCACACTGTCTCTCTCTCTCTCTCTCCTAGAAATAAATAAAACATTTTAAAAAAAAAAAGAAAAAAATTGAGATTAATTAACAGAACAGTGGATTTGTTTTGGGTATACACCATAATGATTTGATATATGTATATACTGCAAAGTGATTACTACAGTATATTTAGTTAACATCCATCACCACACCTGGTTACAGATTTTTTTTTTCCTGTGACAAGAAGTTTTAAGAGCTAATCTTTTAGCAACTTCCAGATACACAATACAGTTTTGTTAACTATAGTTCTCATGCTGTTCATTACATCCTAGGACTTATTTATCATATAATTGGAAGCGTGTACCATTTGACCACCTATACACATTTCACCTACCTCGTGTCCCCCGGCTCTGCCAACCACCAGTTTGTTCTCTAATTATGAGGTGGTTTTTGTTGTTGTTTTGTTTTGTTTTGTTTTCATATGTATGTAAGTGAAATCATACAGTTTTTGTCTTTGTCTGATTTTACTTAGCAAATCCCTCAGGGTATATCCTTGTTGTCACAAATGGCAGGATTTCCTTCTTTTTAGTGGCTAAATACTAATAATTCTGTGTGTGTGTGTGTGTACACCACATTTTCTTTATCCATTAATTGATGGACACTTAGATTGTCCCCCTGTCTTGGCTGTGCTACAGTGAATATGAGGGTGCAAATATTTTTTTGAAATGGTGATTTTGTTTTCTTCGGATAAATACCCAAAACTGGAATTGCTGGATCATGTGGCAGTTCTGTTATTGGTGTTTGGAGTAACCTCCATACAGTTTTCCATAGTGGCTGCACCATCCCAACTAACCGTGTGCACAAGACTGTTCTTTTCTCCACCTCCTCCCCAACACTTGTTTTATTTCTTGTCTTTTTGAAAATAGCCGTTCTAACAGGGTGAGGGGATTATCTCATTGTGGTTTTGATGTGCAGTGTTGAGCACTTTTTCATGTATCTGTTGTCATTTGTATGTCTTTGGAAAAATGTCTATTTAGTTGGGATTGAGTTTTTAATATTCCCAACTGACATATTCTGGGAATTCATGTAAAAGAAAGTAAATCAGACTATACTTGTAGTAACAACAATCTGTAACAGTGTCATGATATTTTGTAGTTAGATTTGCATGCTTCTGGTTTAAGTTTTATAAATATAATTTATATGTATGTGTATAAGTACACACACACACACACACACACACATATACACACACAATGAGAAATAGAAACAATTATGTGGTTGTTCAGTTTTGAATCAGAATTTTCTGTTGGGCTCCAAACAAACTTATGCATCATTTTATTGAACAATATTTTTAACAAGTAAAACTTTTAAGAGATGATTACTGCTTATAAAAATTTTGACTAATAGACATAGGTATCAATTTTGTGACCCAAAACAGAATACTAAAATAAATGATGCCGTCGTTAACATCACTGCAACTATATGTAGCCTCAAATGTAAGATTCTGTGTTCATGAAAGGATCTAATTGGTCATATTGTAAATGTTAATAAAATGTTTATAACTTTTTTCATTTCTATTGAAAAATACACTTTTGTCTTTTATTTTTCATGAAGATTTAATATGAATAAAGTTTCCATGCCCTTACAGTTTGAAATGCAGATTATTCCATTTTGGAATTTCATATTGTGTATTTTAACTATTTCAATTAAGTTTGTTTAGTTTTTTTTTTTAATTTTTTAATGTTTTATTTATTTCTGAGAGAGAGCATGAACAGGGGAGGGTCAGACACAGAATCCAAAACAGGCTCCAGGCTCTGAGCTAGCTGTCAGCACAGAGCCCGATGCGGGGCTCGAACCCTTGAACTGTAAGATCATGACCTGAGCCGAAGTCAGATGCTTAATCGACTGAGCCACCCAGGTGCCCCAAGTTTGTTTACTTTGAATGTAGTTAATATTCTTCTGTTTTTCTGCTGACTGAAAAGATTGCCAATTTAGAATAAGCATTTGCAAGGTTTCTGGTTATAAAGTAAATGTAAAACTATCAAGAGATTTCCTGTCAGTGTCAAACAGAATTTCTAAAAAATAAATGAAGATACCATTAAAGATGGGAATGAATCTAATAAGCAAAGATGTTGCAAGGCCTCTAAGGTGAAATTATACATTTTCTGGAGAGACATTAAAGGAGATTTAAATGAAGGAGATAAACTACATTTATGAATTTGATGAGTCAGTACTGTAAAGATGCTAATTCTCCCCAAATCGATGTGTGGAGTTAGGAACTTTCAATCAAAACCCCATGTGTGTTTGGCTTTTTTGTTTGTTTATTTAGGGCTTTTTGGGTGGAATTGACAAGTTTGTTTTAAAATTTATATAGAAATGCAAAAGAACAAAATAAAAAGCACAGTTTAATAAAAGTTCTACCAGATATCAAGATATAATTTAAAGCACCAGTAAGAAAGGTTGCATATTATTTTTAAAGAAGCTTTTAATGTTTATTTTTGAGAGAGAGGGAGACAGAATCTGAAGCATGTTCTAGGGTCTGAGCTGTCAGCACAGAGCCTAATGTGGAGCTTGAACTCATGAACCGTGAGATCATGACCTGACCCAAAGTTGAATGTTTACCTGACTGAACCACCCAGATGCCTCAGAGTTGCATATTACTGTTGCAAGGATAGATATAAAGACCACTTGAACAAAACAGAATCCAGAAACAGATCTGCACATTAACAAACGCTTAATATATAATGGATGTAGAACTGTAGAGCAATGGAGAAATGATCATTGTTTTTAATAAATGATGAGAGAACGATCATTTGTAAAGAGGAAGTAAAAATTGAATCCCTGTTTCTAACCATGTGTAATCAATTTCAGGTGTATTAAAAACCTAAATGAGTAAGTTGAAACTGTAAATTGTCATAAAGAAAATAAAACCATATCCTTATGACTTTGGGGTAGGGAAGGACTTTTTTTAAACCAAGAGAAAAAGTACTAACCCTATAGCAGAAAGTTGGTAAATTAGGTTTATGTCAGGAATATCTGTTCTTTTAAATACCATAGTGAGTCAAAAGAGAAGCCACAGAATGAAAGAAGTTTACAGCTTATAAAGAACTTACTTAGGGGCACCTGGGTGGTTCTGTCAGGCTTATGGGTTTGGGCCCTGTGTCGGGCTCTGTGCTGACAGCTCAGAGCCTGGAATCTGCTTTCTGTGTCTCCCTCTCTTTCTGCCCCTCCCCTACTTGTGCTGTCTCTCTCTCTCTCAAAAATAAATAACATTAAAAAAAAAGTTTAAGGAATTATTTAAATCACCTAGAAAAAAATGTGTAAAGCACTTCACACACTTTACCCAAGAGGAAATTTTAATGGCTAATAAATACATGAAAAGTATTCAACGTCAGGAGTCAATACATATCAATGTCAATACATAGTTCTCGTTGTTGGCAGAAATCATGTTTGAAAATCCTGTGTTGGTAATATTACTGAGCAACAAGAACTCTTGGATAGAGTGTCCACTTTTTGTTTACTTACTTATTCTTATAGTTAATTTTGCTGTCACCCAGGGCTGTTAAGTTGAGTGGTGTGTCATATGGGGGGAGGAGTGAGAATGTGGTACTATATTATGGGTCTAAAAAAATTAGTGACTAACACTGAAAGTGCCCTGTAAAATGACAGTGTACTGCCTTGGAGCTCCTGGGTGGTTCAGTCAATTAAGCGGCCAGCTCTTGGTTTTGGCTCAGGTCCTGATCTCACGATTTGTAAGTTCAAGCCGCACATCACGTTCTGTGCTGTCCATCAAGGAGCCTGCTTGGGATTCTGTCTCCTCTCTCTGCCCCTCCCCTGCGCTCGCTTTCCCTCTCTCTCTCTCTCTCTCTTTCTCTCTCCCTCTCTCAAAATAAATATTAAAAAAAGAAGAGTGTACTGCCTTTTATAGTCCTGTTGTTTCACTTCCCGGGGGTAAGAGATGAAAGCCATAAGGGCATTCAGAGGAACCTTCATAGTCGTGGGTTGGAAACTGAGTCAGAAAATCGATGGAAAAAAATAAATGACAATTCAGGCAGGAGGAAGTAAACTGAAAAATCAAAGAGAATGGGTATGTAAGAATCCATAAGGGAGTTCTGGGAGTCTTACATACCAGGAGTAACTTGACCCTGGGGATAAAATGGGACTAAACATTTTACTTACATTTAGTTTTTGGGTACCTTGACTAGATTTTCAGTAGAATCTTAATGAGCTCTCTTGTTTAACTTCTTAATTATGCCTTCAAGTTTCCATCTCTATAAATATAGTTACATCAGTCTTAGTCTTTAATTTGGGGATACCATTTAAAATTGGCATTAGGTAGCTATCTGGGAAGCTGCCTGTTTTTTTATTAATATTTTTATATCTTTATTTTATTTTGAGAGAGTGAGTGGGGGAGGGGCAGAGAGAGAGGGAGACACAGAATCTGAAACAGGCTCCAGGCTCTGAGCTAGCTGTCAGCACAGAGCCCAACATGGGGCTCGAACCCATGAACTGTGAGATCATGACCTGAGCTGAAGTCGGACGCTTAGCCAACTGAGCCACCCAGGCACCCCTTAAATATTTCTTTAAATGTTTATTTACCTTTGAGAGAGAGACAGACAGAACATGAGCTGTGTGGGCGGGAGGGGGGGGTCAGAGAGAAAGGGAGACACAGAATCCGAAGCAGGCTCCAGGCTCTAAGCTGTCAGCACCAGACCCTGATGTGGAGTTCAAACTCATTAACCGCGAGACCATGACCTGAGCCAAAGTCGGATGCTTAACTGACTTAGCCACCTAGGCGCCTTGCTCTAGAATACATTTTAAGTTAATTTTTGTGTATGGTGTAAGGGAAGGGCCCAGCTTTATGCTTCTGTATGTAATATCCCCTTTTCCCAACAGCATTAATTAAAAAGACCATCCTTTCCCCATTGTTTGTTCTTGGCACCCTTGTCAAAGATTATGTATGTGTGAGTTTATTTCTTGGCTCTGTATTCTGTTCCAGTGGTCTGTTTCTTTATTCCAGTACTATACTGTGTTAAGTACTATAGCTTTAATAGAGTTTGAAGTCAGGAAGTATGATCCCTCCATCTTTGTGATACCACATTCTTTGTCAAGATTGCTTTCTATATTCAAAGCCTTTTGTGGTTCTATACATTTTTTAGATTTTTTTTAATTTCTGTGAAAAATGCCATTGTAATTTTTATAGGGATTGTATAGAATCTGTAGATTGAATTGGGTATTGTGGACATTTTAATATTAACGGTTCAATTCAAGAATATGGGATATCTTTTCCATTTGGTTGTCTCTTTCATCATCTTTTGTTTTCAGTGTGTAGGGCAGGTCTTTCACCTTTGTTAAATTTATTCCTAAGTACTTGATTGACTTTAACACTGTTGTAAATGTGATTGCTTTCTTAATTCCTCTTCCAGATATTTCAGTGTATAGAAATGCAATGGAGTTTTTTTTCTTTCATAGTTTATTATCAAGTTAGTTTCCATATAACATCCAGTGCTCATCCCAACAAGGCCTTCCTCCATACGCATCACCCCCCTTCCCCTCTCCCCCCACCCCCATCAACCCTCAGTTTGTTCTCAGTATTCAGCAGTCTCTCATGGATTGCCTGCCTCCCTCTCCCCAGCTATTTTTTCCCCCGTCTCCTCCTTCATGATCCTCTGCTAAGTTTCTCCAGTTCCACTTATAATTGAAAACATATGGTATCTGTCCTTCTCTACCTGACTTATTTCACTCAGCATAACACCTTCGAGTTCCATCCACATTGCTACACATGGCCAGGTTTCATTCTTTGTCATTGCTATGTAGTATTCCATTGTGTAGATATACCACATCGTATTGATCCATTCGTCAGTTGATGGACATTTAGACTCTTTCCGTGATTTAGCTGTTGTTGAAAGTGCTGCTGTGAACACTGGAGTACATGTGCCCCCATGCATCAGCACTCCTATATCCCTTGGGTAAATTTGTAGCAGTGCTATTGCTGGGTCATAGGGGAGTTCTATTGTTAAGTTTTTTATTTATTTATTTATTTCTAGGAGAGAGAGAGAGACAGCGTGAGCAGGGGAGGGTCAGAGAGAGAGGGAGATACAGACTGAAACAGGCTCCAGGCTCTGAGCTGGCAGTCAGCACAGAGCCCGACGCGGGGCTTGAACCCACGAACTGCGAGATCATGACCTAAGCGAAAGTCAGAGGCTTAACCGACTAAGCCACCCAGGCACCCCATCTATTGTTAATTTTTGAGGAACCTCCACACTCTTTTCCAGTGGGCTGCACCAGTTTACATTCCCACCAATGGGAGGGAATGTAGGAGGGTGCCTGTTTCTCTACATCCTCGCCAGCATCTATAGTCTCCTGATTGGCAACAGAGTTTTGAATGATGATTTTGTAACCTGCACCTTTACTGAATCCTTTTTATTAGTTTTACAGTTATTTAGTGGGGTCTTCAGGTTTTTCTGTAGATAAGATTGTGTCCTCTGGAAACAATTTTACTTCTTCTTTCCTAACTTAGAGTCCTTTTCTTTTTCTTGCCTTGCTCCAGACAGGACTTTAGTTTTGTGTTGAATAGAAGTGGTGAGAGTGGGCACCTTTGTCTTGCTCCTGATCTAGGAGGAGAGTCTTTCAACCTTTTACCATCAAGTTTGATGTTAGCTGTGGGCTTGTCATATATGGCCTTTATTATGTTGAGATTACCTTCCTTCTGTACCAAATTTGTTGAAAGTTCTTTTAAACAATGTTGAATTTTGTCAAATGCCTTTTCTGCTTCTATTGACATGGTCATGATTTTTATTCTTTTTTTTTTTTTTTATTAATCTGGTTTATCCCATTTTTGATTTCCATATGTTGAACCATCCTTGACTTCCAGGGATAACCTGTTGATCGTGCTCTATGATCATGGCATATTGAAGAAAATGTTGTTGAATTTGGTTTGCTAGTATCCGGGACATTGGCCTATAGTTTTGTTTTGTTTTGTTTTTTCCTTGTAGTACCCTTATCTGGCTTCAATATTAGGGTGACTCTGGTCTCAGTTTATGAGTTTCTCTCACGTTATGAATTTCAACATGTTCTCACTTCTTCCATTTTTTTGGAAAAGTTTGGGAAGGATTGGCATTAATTATTCTTTAAGTGTTTGATGGAATTTGCCTTTGAGGCCATCTTTTCTTTCTTGGAAGGTTTTTGATTACTGATTCAATCTCCTTACTGTTCTGTTTTGATTTTCTGTTTCTTCCCGGTTCAGTGTTGACGTAGGTTATATGTTTTCATAATTAATTCACATCTTCTAGGTTGTCCAGTTTGTTGGTGTATATTTGTTCATAGTAGTCTCTTACAATCTGTATTTTTGTGGTATAAGTTATAATATTTTCCCGTTCATTTCTGATTTTATTTATCTGAGTCTTCTCTCTTTTCTAAGTCTAGCAAAATGTTTATCATTTTTGTTTATCTTTTCAAAAACACCAGTTCTTAGTTTAGTCGATCTTTTGTTTTTCTAGTCTCTATTTCATTTATCCCTGCTTTGATCTTGTTATTTCCTTTCTTTTGCTAACTTTGGGCACAGTTTATTCTTTTTCTTGTTCCTTGAGGTATAGTTAGGTTGTTTGAGATCTGTTTTTTTATTTAATGTAGATGTTTGTTGGTATAACTTCCCTTAAATCTGCTTTTGCTACATTCTGTAAGTTTTACTGTGTTTTCATTTGTGTTTGTCTCAAGATAGTTTTTATTGTCCTTTTTATTTCTCCTTCGACCTATTGATTTTTCACAACTCGACCTATTGATTTTTCACAGCTATGTTTTTAACTTCCACATGTTTATGAATTTTCCAGTTTTCTTATTGATTTCTAGGGTCATACAATTGTGGTTGGAAAAGATACTTAATATAATTTCAGTCTTCTTAAATATGTTAAGACTTGTTTTGTGACCTAATATTAATATCCTGGAGAATATTCTGTGTGTGCCTGAGAATAATATGTGTTCCTGCCACTGCTAGATGGAATGTTCTCTGTTAATCTGTTAGATCCATTTGATATGAAGTGTAGTTCAAATCCAGTATCAACTTACTGATATTCTCTCTGTATGTTCTGTCCAGTATTGAAAGTTAGGGTGTTGAAGTCCTTTAATATTATTGCATTGTTCTCTCTTTATGCATTTGGATCTGTTACCATTTGCTTAATATATTTAGGTGCTCTGATGTTGAGCATGTGTTTATTTACAATTGCTATATCCTATCAGGCTGTCATAGCCTGTCTTAGGTAGTCTCTGTAAGTAGTCTTGTTTCTGCTTCCTGTGGTATTCTTCCATTTGTTTTTGATGCTTAGTTTTCATGTTCCTTACTTTTCTCAAATGTTTGATATTTGAGTGTGTTTATTTTTGTATTTCTTGAAATTTGTCTCAAAATGCTATAGTGCATTTCTTCTTATTTGTCTTTTGTCTTTCATTGATTAAATTTCTCATTCCCTAAGGTCATTCTTGTTTTACAGTGCTCTTATACTTTATTCTCATGTTTTTAGTGCTATTATAATTTATTGTTTATTCCTGTAATTTTTAGGGTTGTGGGATTGAAGGTGATCATGTAAAGTGTGCTCCTTTTATTCTGATGCTGTCTTCTGTCAGTAGTTCTTAGTCTTTTGAGAGTCATTAACTTGGACCATGTGGTGAATTGCATACACCTCACTTTGTTTTGTTTAAAACTATAGCCGTGTACTGCCTGCGTCCTAAGCAATGGCCAGATGCTAATTTGAGCATATCTGGTTTTGTAGGCATGGTTTGGGGGGGGGGGGGAGATGGGCCTTTGTTTTTAGTTATATTAGTGGTATAAGCCTATTTCTTGGAGAATAAAGTTATTCAGTTTCTATAAAAGAAATATTTATGTAGCCATAAATGTACTTGTTTTTATAATATTCAAAAAGATAGAGCTATTTCTTTCTAGTAAGCCAACTTTTATAACATTTCCTTTTTTTCCTGTTTTTTCTAGGTTTAACTATAGATCAACACATCATCTTGCATCTCATGGGTTCTATGAATTTTTAAATTGGTTTGATGAAAGAGCATGGTATCCACTAGGAAGAATAGTAGGTGGTACTGTAAGTATCTCTGCAGTTATTTATGTTAATCACAAAGTTTTAAAGATACTTGAGTAAATCATTAGTTACTAAGGTGATGGAGATCCTTGAAACCTTTGTATAGTTAACTAATACAGTTTTCTGTGCTGATAACCTAGTATTTAATTTACTAAATCTCTTCTTGACACTTCCTCCCCCACCCCTTCCCTGCACATGTTTGTGTTATCTCATACTAGACTCTAATTCTAACAAGTGGAGACTGGTAGGGGAGATTTCTTGTCATAGTACATCTTAAGTTCAGGTTATTTGTGGTTTTGTTTTATTCTGTAGCAACTTTGTTGAAAAAATATTTTTTGGAAGGAAATAGCAGATAATTTCAGTTTTTAGGTCCTAAAGCTCCCCTAAATTAACTTCAGATAATTGAGTATTGATCATAGCTCATGGGAAGCTGTTACATTCAGAATGTGACATAACGGAAAAAATATATGGGATCTGGAATGTAAGGAGAATGTTGAAGAGAAAATGATAGGTAGATACCTTTGAGGAAACATATATTTAGTCTTATTTTTTGTCAGTTTATCACTTTTATTAGATTTCTTAACCCAAAGAAACTTTGACTTTGTTGATTATCTGTATTATATGTTTGTCTTTTATTATGTTAATTTCCATTTATTTCCTTCCTCACATTTTTCTTGAGATTATGGTGATGTTTTTCTGGCCTCTTGATAGGTTTGCTCAATAACCTTTCTTTGTTTTTATTTTAGTTTAGTTTAGCTTTTATTTTAGAGAAGGAGAGCACACAAATTGGGGAGAGGCACAGAGGGAAAGAGAGAATCTTAAAGCAGGCTCCATGCCAAGTGGAGAGCCCTATGTAGGGCTTGATCCCACAACCCTGGAATCATGACCAGTGCTGAAACCAAGAGTACAATGCTCAACTGACTGAGCCATCTAGGCTCTCCTAATGTATTTATTTTGAAGCCATATAGTTCCCAATAATCACTGTTTTAGCTACATTTATAGTGTATAAGTTTTGATACATAGTATTTTTATTTTCATTCAAGGTGAAATTTAATTTCCATTATAATTCCTGCTGACATATGGATTATTTAGAATTTAATTTTTAACTGTAAGGATTTCCTAGTTATCTTTTTTTTTTTTTTTTGCACTTTATACTTCTATTTTGGTTAGAGAACAAACTGAAATTTCAGCCCTTTGAAATTTTTGAGACTTGATTTGTGGTCTAGCATGTAGCCACATTTTATAAATGTTGCCTCTGTTTGGAAGAATATGTTCTCCATGATAGTGAGATGTTTTTCTAATCTGGGACATCATCTTATCCTTGACCTAAACAGAGATGCAGAAGCAAGCAGGAAGTCATGGCGGTCTCCAGGGCAAATTAGGAAGGCATATCTCCTGTTGTATATACCCTAGTGAAATGTTTGATGAGTATAGTTTGTTTCCTGGCATATTTATAACTTTTTATTTTGAATTCATCCTCCCTGGAGGCTTGTGTTCTGCTCCGAACGCCTTAGTATTTGGCACCATTTTTATAATATTCTTCCCATTCCCATTTGCCTTCACTGCAGCCAATAGGGGTTTCACTGGTGTTAGGACAGTTTTTAGAGGTTACTTCTTAGAGGTTTCTTACATCTGAAGTTGTTGTAAATGTGGAACTCATATTTACACATGTATTAAATGAGTTTATTTCTTATTTTGTTTCTGTAAAGCTTTGGAAGTAAGGCAAAAAGTTCCTTACCACTTCCCTTAATGCATGGGTATGATTTGTCTAGTCTGGTTTCATAAGCAGGCCCTGGGTTTGTGCTGGGAATTAGGCATTTTCTCGGATCCCTCTATAGAGCAACAGCCCTGCTAAACTCCAGTCTCAAAGGTGTGCATCCAGCCCGGAGTGGTTTGCTCTTCTTTTTGGGGCTCCCTTGGCATCAGTACCTACTTTAAATTCCCTCCATATTTTTGGTATCTGGAGGGTTTCCTTTCTTTTGAGCTTAAATATGTTTTTGTTGTTGTTGGGTGAATGTTTTTGTTTGGTTTTTAACATCCTTTGATCTTATACTTGTATTGTGTCTTGGCTGTATTTTGTATATCAGTTTAGTCTGCCTTTTTATTATGAATGTATTGACTACCTTTAGAAGTATTTTCAGATTCATTTTCATTTTTAAAAAAATATGGCTTCACAATTGTGTATTGGGACCTCTGGTATTCTATATGAAAAAGAACAAAATTTTAGTTTTTAAGAGTTGTGATGGTTGCCCCACTTTACCCCTTCTTTAATCGGATTCTCCTTCCATGCACTGAATAGGTATTGTGCATTTCTTTTGTGCCAATTATTGTTCTGGGTGTGGGGGAAACTTTCCCTGCTCTTCCAGAGTTTATATTCTTGTAAGGGTGTTGAGTTTAAACGATAATAAATAAAGTAACAAAATGTATGTTAAATGGTGGTTAAGTGCTAAGGAGAAAAAGAAAGGGAAGAAGTTAAAGACCATAGAGAGTTTGCAATTTTAAATAGTAGAGCTAGGAAAAGAAATGTAACTTGTTTTTCTCTTTTTTTTTTTAGTTTCTGTGATAAGAGAAAGGGAAGAATCTTTTAGGAGTTAGATAAGGATGGAAATGTAAATAACATTTAATCACCTATGAATAGTTCAAAAATAGTATCCAAGTTATTTTTCTCTGAATTCTCCTAATGTTATCATGTTCCTCTTTTAGGATGAGGTTTAACTGGCCTATTGTTTATTGTTATTCTCTTCCATCCTTAAATACTTTAAGTGGTGTAAAAATGTTCAACCTTCCAGGATCCCAAAATATTATCTTTGAATTCACCAACTGACTAGTTGTATTTTTTGTTTTCTTCCCCTAGTTAGAGCTGTTTACATTCCAAATCTTGGCCTTTAAAGGAAGGAAGACACTTAAATAATATGGCATATAACTTTTCTTCTCTATTTTTCTCACTCCCCTTACATACAGAGAAGTGTGGGCAAAGTTCGAGCATGTTACAACCCTGAACTTAAGAGTAAGTTAGACTAGGACCCTGTTTTATAGTGAAAAAAATAGTATAATCTATAAGAAAGTTGCTGACAGTTTTCTGTTTCTAATCATTTTCGGTTATTATCATTCAGTCTATCTGATCTTTTATTTAAATATGTATTGCTTCATATATGAGCATTTCCGCTGTATCCAAAACAAAAGAACGTTTAGTTTTGTAGTATACAAGTTCAGTGAAGAAGGCAAACTGTTCTGAGATCTTATTCTCAAACTTACTATAAGCAATATGTAATAAAGGAAAGAACTTGTGTTAGTCTTTTCAATTCCATTATTTTATATGTAATTAAATTTCCCATTTTTGTCTTCCTAGGTTTACCCAGGGTTGATGATAACAGCTGGCCTTATCCATTGGATTTTAAATACATTGAACATAACAGTTCATATAAGAGACGTATGTGTGTTCCTTGCACCGACTTTTAGCGGCCTTACATCTATATCTACTTTCCTGCTTACCAGAGAACTTTGGAACCAAGGAGCAGGACTTTTAGCTGCTTGTTTTATTGCTATTGTGCCAGGTTACATTTCTCGGTCAGTAGCTGGCTCCTTTGATAATGAAGGCATTGCTATATTTGCACTTCAGTTCACATACTACTTATGGGTAAGTAATACTTAATGTTTTGCTACCGTTTAGTACTCATGAACTCTGTGGAAATGCTGTAGGTTGTACACATTTGTCCTTTATCAATTATAGTTCCATATAGGGATCTATTACTATTCATAATTAACTTAATAATCCATAACATTTTAAAATGTCAGGTACTGCTCATGTGCACGCTCTCCCTTCCTCTTTCCCTCCCACCCCTGTGTGTATATTAAGATTTTTTACAACAGTCTAGTTATGCCTATTTTAATAGATGATGATAGTATCCTTTGTATGTCATAGCTCCAAAAAAGAGGATAACAGAAAGCATCTACTGATTTTGTTTCTTTTTGGGTAGAGAGAGGGCTCAAAAATACTTAAGAAAGTTGAAATATGATTTAGTGACTTGGGATTTTGCTTTCTGTTGCAAAACTAGCATTACTTTGCTATTACCAAGTTATTTCTTCCCAATTTATATGCCCTTTATTTCTCTTTCTTGTCTTACTGCATTAGCTAGTACTTCCAGTACGATGTTCAAAAGGAGTGGTGAGAGGGGAGATCCTTAACTTCTTCGTAATCTTGGTGGGAAAGCTTTGAACTTCTCAACATTAAGTGTGATGTTAGCTATAGATTTTTTTGTAGATATTTATCAATTTGAGGAAGTTCCACTCAGTTATTAATTTGCTGAGAGATTTTATCATGAATGGATGGATTTTGTCAAATGTTTTTTCTGTGTCTACTGATAAAAGTTACATGATCTTTTTCCCTTGAGTTTCTTGATGTGATCAACATTAATTTAAAAAAAATGTTTAATGTTTTATTTCTGAGAGAGAGGAGAGAGAGAGAGAGAGAGAGAGCGTGGGCAGGGGAGGGTCAGAGAGAGAGGGAGATACAGAATCTGAAACAGGCTCCAGGCTCTGAACTGGCTGTCAGCGCAGAGCCTGATGCAGGGCTTGAACCCACAAACCATGAGATCATGACCTGAGCCAAAGTTGGACGCTTAACTGACCAAGCCACCCAAGTGCCCCTAAACATTAATTTTTTTAAGTTCATTTATTTTAAGAGAGAGAAAGAATGAGTGGAGGGGGGAGGGACAGAGAGATGGGAACAGAGGAACTGAAGCACAAGGTAACAGCAGAGAGCCCAATGTGGGACTCAGACTCATGAGCCCATGAGATTATGACCTGAACCGAAGTCAGACACATAATCGATTGAGCCACCCAGGCACCCGTACATTAATTAATTTTCAAATGTTGAGCCAGCTTTTCTACCAGTGACAAATCTCACTTGATTATAGTATATAATTCTTACAGCACATTGCTGGATTTGATTTGCTAATATATTACTTTGTTGAGGATTTTTACATCTATGTTTATGATACATATGATGTTTTATAGTTTTCTTTTAATGTCTTTGCCTGGTTTTGATATTAGGATCATATTGGTCTCATAGAATGAGGAGAAGTATTTCCCTTACATCTGTTTCCTGAAAGATTGTAAAGAATTGGTATAATTTCTTCCTTAAATGTTTGGTAGAATTCACCAGTGAACCCACCTTGGTCTGGTGCTTTTGGTTTTGGAAGGTTATTATTTATGTATTTAATTTCTTTAAAGGATACAGATTTCCTTACATTGTGTTTCTCCTTCTTGTGTGAGTTTTAGCAGATTTTGTCTTTCAAGGAATTAGTCCATTTCATTAAGTTTTCAAGTTTGTGGGCATAATGTTCATAGTATTCCTTGTTATTTTTTAAAGAAATGCCCGTGGGATCTGTAGTGACATCACTTCTTTCATTTCTAAAAGTAGTAATTCATGTGTTCATTTTTTCTTAGTCTGGCTAGAAACTTACTGGTTTTTTTGGGGGGGTCTTTTTCTTCATATTTTATTTTTGAGAGAGTGAGAGTGCACACATGCACAAGTGGGGCAGGGGCAGAGAGATAGGGGAACAGAGAGGATTGGAAGCAGGCTTCATGCTGGCACTAGAGAGCCCTATGCAGGTCTCGAGCCAGATGCTTAACCTAGGCACCTGGAGACTTAACTGGCTTTGTTATCTTTCAAAGAACCAGTTTTTGGTTTTATTGATTTATTGTTTTCAATTCCACAGATTTTATTGGAATTCTTTTTTCTTCTACTTCCTTTGGATTTAAATTGTCCTTTTTCTCCCCCCCCAGTTTTCTGAAGAAAGAACTTAGGTTACTGATTTAGAGCTTTCTTTTCTAATATATGTATTGAGTGCTATAAATTTCCTTATAAGTACTGCAGTTTTTGTTTTCCACAAATTTTAATAAGTTGTGTTTTCTTTTTTTTTTTTAATTTTTTAACGTTTATTTATTTTTGAGAGAGAGAGAGAAAGAACACGAGTTGGGGAGGGGCTTTGGGAAGGGGGAAACAGAATCTGAAGCAGGCTCTAGGCTCCAAGCTGTCAGCACAGAGCCCAACACACGCTCTAACTCATGCACTGTGAGATCATGACCTGAGCCGAAGTCAGATACTTAACTAACTGAGCCACCCAGGTGCCTCAATAAGTTGTGTTTTCATTTGTACTCAGTTAACATTTATAATTTTTTCTTGGGATTTATTCTATTTGTGGATGAGTTGTCTGTAGATCATGATACCCAGTTTATTGATGATTTTGAGTTCAGTTGCATCCCTACCTGCTGCATCTGTCTATTTCAATTATGATAGTAGATTCATCCATTTCTTCATGCATTTCTATCAGTTTTTTCCTCATTTCGTTTGACTCTCTGTTGTTAGGTGCATATATTTTAAAGGTTGTTACATTTTCTTGGAGAAGTAGTCACTTTATCATTGTGTAATGCCTTGCCTTCTCCCTGCTAATTTTCCTTGCTTTGAAATCTGCTCTTTCTGAAATTAATACAGCTACTCCTGCTTTCTTTTGATTCGTATTATCATGGTACATTTTTTTGCCATCTATTTATTTTTAATCTATATGTATCTTTGTAATTAAAATAGGTTTCTTGAAGACAACATATAGTTGGATCTTTTGTTTTGATCCACCCTTAGAATTTGTTTTTTAATAGGTGCATTTAGACCATTGATATTCAAAGTGATTATTGATATAGTTGGTTTAATATTTACTGTATGTTATTGTTTTCTATTTGTTACCTTGTTCTTTGTTTCTGTTTTTGTCCTCTGCTCTTTTTCTGCCTCTTATAGTTTTAACTGAACATTTTATAAAATTCTATTTTCTTTTCTTTCTACGCATGTCAGTTTTTGTTTTTTTAGTGGTTGCCATAGAGTTTGCAGTATCCATTTACAACTATTCCAAGTTGACTTTCAAAGAATACTGTACCTCTTCACAAGTAGTGTGAGTACTTTATAATAACAAAATAATTCTAATTCCTCCCTCATGTTTCCTGTGTCATTACTGTCATTCGTTTCACTCCTGTATATGCATACATAATCATATATATGTAAGTTGTAGTCATTAGCATATATAATAGAATATATAGTTGGAATTATTTTCAACAAACTCATGTGTTAGATCAATTAAGAATGAGAAATAGTTTTATTTTGACTTTGTTTATTCCATCTTCAGTGCTCTTCCTTTATGTAGATCTCAGTTTCTGATCTATATTATTTTCCTTCTCGTTAAAGAGCTTCTTTTAACATTTATTGCAAGGCAGATCTGCTGTCAACAAATTCTCTAAATTTTTGTTTGTCTGAAAACATCCTTATTTCTCCTTAACTTTTGAAGGATAATTTCACAGGGTATAGAATTCCAGGCTGGTATTTTTTCCTCTCAGTACTTTAAATATCTAACTCTAGGGGCGCCTGGGTGGCTTAGTCGGTTAAGCGTCCGACTTTTGCTTAGGTCATGATCTCGCGGTTCGTGGGTTCGGGCCCCGCGTCGGGCTCTGTACTGACTGCCAGCTCAGAGCCTGGAGCCTCTTTCAGTCTGTGACTCCCTCTCTTCTCTGACCCTCCCCTGCTCACGCTGTCTCTCTCTCTCTCCTAGAAATAAATAAAAAACATTAAAAAATAAATAAATAAATAAATAAATATCTAACTCTATTCTATTCTTGCTTGCTTGGCTTCTGAGTAGAAGTCCTGTAATTCTTACCTTTGTTCCAGTTTAGGTAAGGTGTCTTTACTCTTTCTTCTTTCAGGATTTTTTTTTTACTTTTAATTTTCTGTAGTTTGACACAGATGTGCCTGGTACAGGGTAGTTGGCTTTTTTTTGACATTTATTCTTTAGTGCTTGAGTTTACTGGATCTGTGATTTGGTGTCTGCCATTAATTTGGAGAAATTCTCTGTCATTGTTTCAAATATTTTATTCCTTTCTCTTTTTCTTCTCCTGGTATTTCCACACATAGATATTATACCTTTTGTTGTTCCAGAGTCCTTGGATTTTCTGTTCTGTTTTGTTCCAGTCTTTGTTCTCTTTTCAGTTTTGGAGGTTTCTGTTGATATCCTCTAGTTCAGAGATTCTTTCCTCAGCTGTGTTCAGTCCACTAATAAGCCCATCAAAGGCATTCTTCATTTTTGTTACAGTATTTTTTATCTCTAACATTGCTTTTTGGTTCTTTCCTAGGATTTGTAGCTCCCTGCTTACATCACCCATCTATTCCTGCTTGCTGTCTACTTTATCTGTTAGCGCCCTTAGATGTTAATCATAATTGTCTTAAATTTCTGATCCCTTAATTCCAGTATGTTTGTCATATGTGCTTCTGATGCTCTCTCTCTTCAACTTGTGTTTTTTGCCTTTTGGTATACTTTGCAGTATTTTTCTCATAGCCAGACATGATATACCAGGCAAAAGGAGTTATGGTAAATAAGCCTTTAGTAAAGTGAAGGTGAGGTAGGTGGAGAGAGAAAACATTTGGTAGTTCTAGGATTAGCTGAGTTTTTTAGTAAGCTGGAGTGTAAACTTTACAAGTATGTTCTGCCTGCCACCTCCCCCGCTCCCCCAACCCCCCGCCTTACTTAAGTAGATAGGGCTGGTTGTCTACTCCAGTTTGTCCTCTGTCATTTCCTCATTTACAAAACCAAGAGTTGTTGATTTTTTAGTCTGTTCAGCTTTTTACTTTTTGTTAGAATGAAATGGTTCTGTACATTTGAAACTAGAAACAGAGTATGTTGACAAGTTATATAAACTTAATGTTCTAACATGTAAAAAGGATGTTACTTAGTACTGGCTTCAACTTCAAGTTTGCATTTATTTATTTGTTTGTTTGTTATTTTACCTATAGCCTATGCTCAGACTTTTTTTAATGAAAATTGCCAAAATTTTTACAGGTGAATGTATTTTTTTATGTTAAGTATATTTTTAGGTGGCTAGGTGAATGGAGGCATTTTCCCTTTGATAATTACATCTTTTAAAATTACTCACTTTGGCAAGGAGTTCCAGAGGAGAACATTTCAGTCAGTGTAGATGGTTACTTGGTAGGAGTTTCAGAAGAAAACTCCCGTGAAGGTGGAGATGATGATAAGCGGTAATGATGCTGCTAATGCTGCTGTGCTCACGCAAAAAATGTTTAAAAACAAACTCTTAGTTTACTTTGTGCAGCTGAGAAAAAAGGATTTTGGAACATCTGTTTGAGGCCTGTCAAGTGACATAATTTTTTAAATTATAAAAGTATATCTGAATGTTGATAGTTCTTGACAGTAAAATGCCAAGTGGAAAAATAAATTGAGGTAGAATATGTACACTGTGATATCTTTATTTAAATTTTAAACAGAACAAATTATACCATATGTTGTTTGTACCAATTTATAATGAAAGTATAAAAATGTAGTATATATCCATTGTATGCACCAACTGCTTGCAGTATCGGTGATTTTGAGAAAGGACTTTGAAGGAGTTTCCTGTGTCAGTAAACAAATTTTAATAAAATCAACTGAAGCAAATAGGTATTGTCATTTAGAAGTCTGGATGGGGGGGCACCTGAGTGGCTCAATTGGTTGTACTTTGGATTCTTGAACTAGGCCCTGGTCATGATCTCACAGTTCCTGGGTGCCAGTCCCTGTGTCGGGCTCTGCCCTAACAGCACAGTGTGAGGTTGGGATTCTCTTTCTCCCTCTCCTTCTGCCCCTATCTTCCCTCTCAAAAGTGAATAAATAAACATTTTTAAAAAATAAATGAGCTTTTATGTTTGGCTTCCTTTCCCTTAGTGTAATCATCCATGTTACTGACATGTATCAATAATTCATTTCTTTTAATGACTCAATAATCCATTATATGGATATACTGCATTTCTTTTTTTAGCTCTTATCAGTTGGTGGGACATTGAGTTTGTTCTCACATATTGTTTCTAATGAATAATGCTGCTAACATTTGTTTACAGGTTTTTGGGGGGGATACATGTTTTCATTTCTCTTTTGTATATATCTAAGTGTAGAATTATTGGTTCATGTGGTAACTCTGTGATAACTTTTTGAGAAACCCAGAGACTGTTTCCCACAGTGGCTGAACCATTTACATTCCTACCAACAATGTAGGAAAGTTTTAATGTCTCTAAATCTTTGCCAGTACTTAATGCTTTCTATGTGTCACCTATTGGCAGGAAGTAGTATTTCATATGGTTTCTTTTTATTATGGTAAAATACACCTAACATGAAATTTAACCGTTTAGGGCTACCTAGGTGGCTCAGTTGGTTAAGCGTCTGACTCTTGATTGCAGTTCAGGTCATGATCTCATGGTTCATGGGATTGAGCTCCCACATCAGGCCCCACAGCACAGAGCCTGCTTGGGATTCTTTCTCTCCCTCTCTCTCTCCCTGCCTCTCCCTTGCTCGTGCTCCCCCTCTCAAAAGAAATAAACATTAAAAAATTTTTAACCATTTATACGTGTAGAGTTCAGTAATGTTAAATATATTCACCATCACTACTGTTCATCTCCATACCTTTTCACCTTGCAAAACTTGAAAAACTACATCATTAAACAATAATTCTCCATTCTTCCCTCCCCTGCCCCCAGACAGCCACTGTTCTACTTTTGGTCTCTGTGATTTTTGATTACTCTTTCTCATATAAATGGAATGATACAATTTTTGTCTTTTTGTCACTGGCTTAATTCACTTAACATAATGTCCTCAAGGTTCATACATGTAGTGCATATAGAATTTCCTTTTTAAGGCTGGATAATATTCCATTGTGTTTATACACCACATTTTGTTGATCCATTCATCCATTGATGGATACTTAGGTTGTTTTTGTATTTTAGCTATTGTGAATAATGTTGCTATGAACATAGGCTTACAGGTATCTGAGGTCCTGCTCTCAATTCTTTAGGATATTTGTCCAGAAATGAAATTGCCAGGTCATGTGACAATTCTTATTTTCAGTTTGCTGAAGAATTACTATTCTGTTTTCTGTAGCCACTGTACCAGTTTACATTCCCATCAACAGTACACAGGTTTCCAATTTTTCCACATGCTTGCCAAAACCTGTGTATCTCATCGTAGTTTTTATCTGCATTTCCCTGGTATCTAATGATGTTGAGGATCTTTGCTTGTGGTTAAAAGCCCATTGGTAGTGGCACCTGGATGGCGTAGTCATTTACGTATCTGATTTCAGCTGAGTTTGAGCCCCACATAGGGCTCTAGGCTCTGCAGTGGCAGTGTGGAATCTACTTGGGATTCTTGCTCTCTGCCCTTCCCCCATTTGTGCTTTCATTCCTTTCTCTCAAAATAAATAAACTTTAAATAAAAAGGCCATAGATTAAAAAAAAAAAATGCCATTTGTATATCTGAAGAAATGTTTATTCATTTCCTTTGCTTGTTTTTGAATCAGGATTTTTGTTGTTGCTGATCGGTTTTAGAAGTTCTATATATATTCTTGATATTAATCCATTCTAAAATGCATGACTTTTATGCAGTCTCCCAGTCTATGGGTTGCCTTTTTTACTCTCTTAATGTATTCTCTTGTCTTTTGATGCACAAAACTTTTAATTTTTCATGAAATCCCATTTGTCTACCTTTTCTTTTGTTGCTGTGCCTTTGGTGTCCTGAGAAATTATTCCAAAATTTAATGTCAGGAAGTTTTTGCTCTGTGTTTTCCTCTAAGAGTTTTAGGTCTTATATTTAGCTCTTTCTAAGTTAATTTTGTATATGGTGTTAGGTAAGGGTTCAACTTCATTATTTTGCACAGCTGTCTACCTTTCCCGGCATCATTTGTTAGAAGATTATCCTTTCCCCAGTGAATGCTCTTGGGACCCTTGTTGAAAGTCATTTGACCATATATGCAAGAGTTTTATTTCTGGGTTCTTTCTTCTGCTCTGCTGGACTGTCTGTAGGTCTTTATGCCAGCACCAGACTATTTTGATTACTGTAGTGTTTTAGTAAGTTTTAAAATCAGAAGTGTATTTTGTGTAGCTTTGTTCGTTTTCAAGATACTTTGGTTATTAGGGGTCTTTTGAGATACAATATGAATTTTAGAATAGTTTTTCACTTTTGCAAAGAAACATCGTTGGGATTTTGAATCAGTTTACATTAACCTTCATAGATCACTTTTGAGTAATGTCATCTTATTATTGTCTTCCAGTTCATGAAACAGCATGGGATGTTTCCATTTATTTATATCTTTTAATTTTTTACAATGATGTTTTAGAGTTGTATAAGTCTTTTACCTCATTAGTTAATTTGTATGTATTATATTATTCTTTTTGATACTATTTGAAATTGGGATTTTTTTTTAGTAATTTCCTTTTCAGATTGTTCATTGTCAATATATAGAAATACAACTGATGCTTATGCATTGATTTTGTATCCCACTACTTAGCTGAATTCATTTCTTAGAACTGTGTGTGTGTGTATAATCGAGAGTTTCCTACATAGAAGATCATATTATTTGCAAACAAATCAGTTTACTTGTTTTCTAATTTGGATACCTTTTTTTTTTTTTTTTGCCTAATTGCTCTGGCTAGAACTTCAAGTACAGTTGACCCTTGAACAACATAGGCTTGAACTGTGCAGATCCACTATGTAGATTTTTTTCCAATAAATACAGTACAGTATATAAATGTATTTTTCCTTTCTTATGATTTTTAAAATATTTTCCATGGTACACCTGGGTGGCTCAGTTGGTTAAGTGAGTGACTTGATTTCGGCTCAGGTCATGATCTCACAGTTAGGGGATTGAGGCCCACATCAGGCTCTGCTCTGAGCATGGAACCTGCTTGGGATTCTCTCTCTCCCTTCCTTTATCTCTGCTTGCACTCTCTCTCCTAAAATGAATAAAGAAACATTTAAAAAGAAACTATTTTCTTTTGCTTACTTCTTGTAAGAATGCATTATAAAATACATGCAACATACAAAATATTTGTCGATTAACTGATTACGTTAGGGGCAAGGCTTCCAGTCAACAGTAACTATTAGTAAAGTGTTGAGGAGTTAAAAGTTATATATGGATTTGCAGCTGTGTGGGTGCCAGTGCCCCTAACCCCTGAATTGTTCAGTGGTCAACCTGTACAATGTTGAAGGGAGAAGTTGTGAAAGTGGGCCTTGTCTTGTTCCTGATCTTAAAAGAAAAGCTTCACTCTTTCACTGTTTAGTATATTTGCTGTGGGTTTTTCATATATGACCATTATTATATATGGTAATTAACATATACTGTTATTAAATATGTAATATATATTATATATTAGTACATGATACTTTGTATATTCATATTTTAAAATCTTTTTTAATACGTATTTCTCAGTTGGACTAAGATATTCCTCTAGTAGACTCCTTGGGGGAAAGTCTCATGAGTACAATATTCATTCCTCAAGTCCTTGAATGTTTAAACCTGTTTTTCTATAGCTTGAAAGTTGGGCTGGATATAAAATTCTAGGCCATACATTCTTTGCTTGAATTTCTTAAAATTGTACCACCTTCATTTTATTTTGCTTCCTACTGTCAAGAACCTAATTTTATTGTTTCATGAGAAAAGTGGTCTTTTTTTTCTCCTGAAGTAATATTTTTTTTTCAGTATCATTAAAATAATAAATATTCTAGGATGTTTCCCAGATTTGACCTTTCTGGTAATGGTGCTCCCTTTCAACATGTAGATTGATCCTATTTCTGAGAAGTTGTCTTTGTAGTTTTAAATATCAGTTTACTTCAACTGTTTTTCTTGGATTTTCTGTCTTCTATCTTTCTTTATGACGCTTTTTCTGTCTCTTAGCTGAAAACTGCTAGTATTCAATTTCTCTTGGAGTTCATACTGGCTAAATTTGTTTTTTTGTATTCTGTTGAGGGTTTTTGAATCAGTGTTCATAGGTGGTGATTGGCCAGTAGGTATTCTTGTACTGTTTCTGTCTGGTTTTGGTATCAGATTAATGTTGGCTTGATGGAATGAATTAGGAACCCTCTCATCCTCTTCAATTTTTAGATAATTTTGAGAAGTATTGGGACGCCTGGGTGGCTCAGTCAGTTAAGCGTCTGACTTTGGCTCAGGTCATGATCTCATGGTTTGTGGGTTTGTGCCCCACATTGGGCTCTGTGCTGACAACTCAGAGCCTGGAGCCTGCTTCACATTTTGTATCTCCCTCTCTTCCTGCCTATCCCCCCACTCATCCTGTTTCTCTCTGTCTCAATAATGAATAAATGTAAAAAAAAAATTGAAAGAGAAAAAATTTTGAGAAGTATCGATATTAGTTATTTTAAAGTTTTGTAAAATTTAATAATGAAGCCATCAGGTCCTGGGCTTTTCCTTATTGACGGATTTTTGATTACTGATCCAATCTCATTATTAGTTACAAGTCTATTCAAATTTTCTGTTTCTATGTGATTTAGTATTAGTAGATGTCATATATATATATATGACATATATATATATATGAATTTGTCCTGCTTCATCTCAGTTGTCCAATTTGTTGGAGTACAGTTAGTACTTTCTCATAATCCTTTTAATTTCTACAGAATTAGTAGTAATGTTTCCATTTTCATTTCTGATGTAGTAATTTTACTTTTTTTTTTTTTTTCTTAGTGCACCTAGCTAAAGATTGGTCAATTTTGTTGATGTTGTCAAAGGATTGCTTTTTGGTTTCATTGATTTTATCATTTTTTATTCTTTATTTTGCTTACATTATGTTCTTTCTTTTAGTAGTTTGGGGTTTAGTATGTGCTTTTTCTAGTTCCTTAAATTTTACAGATAGATTATTAATTTCAAATCTGTTTTTTGTTTTATCTTTTAATATGTGTGTTTATAGTTATTTTTTCCCTTAGCACTACTTTGCAGAATCCCATGAGTTTTGGTGTGTTGTGTTTTCATTTTCATTCCTCTGTAAGTATATTTAAACTTCCCTGTTATTTCTTCTTTCATACATGAGGTAAGGACCTGTTGTTTAATTTCCACAGAATTGTGAATTTTTTCATTTCACTTCTGTTACTGGTTTCTAATTTTGCCTGATTGTGGTCTGAAAATATACATCTATCTATGTAGAATTAATCTGTTGCCTAACATATGGTCTGTCCTAGAATATGCCCCATGTGTACTTGAGAAGAATATGTATCTTGATTCTTATTGGGTCTAATTGGTCTATTGTGTTAAGTCCTCTGTTTTCTTATGTCTGGTTCTTCCAGCTTTTGAGTGGTGTATTGAAATTTCCAGCTATTATAGAACTGTCTGTTCATCCCTTAATTTTGGTCAGTTTTTGCTTCATATTTTTTGGTGGTCCGTCATTAAGTGTATAAATGTTGTAATTGTTATACTTAAAGTATTGCAAGTTTTAATATATGAAGCATTAGGTCCTGGGCTTTTCCTTTTTTGTCTTGAAACCCTTCTTGATTTAAAGTTTGTTCTGTCTGGCATTAATGTATAGTCACTCGTTCTCTTTTAGTTACTGTTTCCGTGCAATATCTTTTTCCATCCTCTAAGTTTCAATATATTTGTGTCTTTAGATCTAAAATGAGTGTCTGGTAGACAGAATATAGTTGTATCATGTGTTGTTATCTACCACCAGTCTTTGTCTTTTGATTGGAGAGTTTAATCCATTTACATTTAGAGTACTTCTTGAGAAAAAGGACCTTATTCCTGTCATTTTGCTATTTATTTTCAAATGCCTAGTAGTTTTTCTCTCATTTCCTTAGTATTGTCTTTTGTCTTTAGCTGATTTTTTTGTAGTGAAATGTTTAAATCCCTTTCTCACTTCCTCTTGTGTATATGCTCTTGCTGTTTTCTTTGTGATTATCATGGGGGTTACATTTAGCAATCTAATAGTATAATATTCTTATTTCAATTTACACTAGCTCATCTTTAATAATATATAAAAATTTCCTTACAACATTGTTCCTACCCCTTTTGATTTGTGAGGTCACAAAATTAGATTTTTATAAATTGTGCAAAAACCTAAACTAATAATTCTTTTAATTGTATTAGTTTCTTAAAGTATGTAGAAGACTAAATTTGGAGTTATAAATCAAAGTTAAAATAATACTAGCTTTTGGGGCACCTAAGTAGCTCATTTGGTTAAGTGTCCAACTCTTGATTTTTGGGTTGGGTCTTGATCTCAAAGTTGGTGAGTTTGAGCCCCGTGTCAGTCTCTGTGCAGAACCTGCTTCAGATATTCTCTCTCCGTCTCTGTCTGCCCCTCCCCTGCTTGCTCTTTCTCTCTCAAAATAAACATTAAAAATATAATGCTGAGTTCTATACACTAATAATTTTTGTTTGGCCATTTGGGGTCCTTTGTATTTCCATATGAATTTTACATCAAGTTCTCTGTTACAACATTCTTTTTCTAAGTGGCATAATTAATTCAACAGATATTTTTTATAGAACACAGTGTGGAACTGGTGCTATTTTATATGTTGATTATATTGAGTTAAACAAAATTGGTGACCTGGTAGGGGAAATTACGAGTTCTCATATTGCTTTTAAGAATGATAGAGTGACAGAATGATCAAAAGCATCTGCACTAAGGACTAGAAGATTATGTAGTAAGTTTATTTTGTTCTGTTTTTTCAAGTAACACACTTAAAATAGGTTTAAAGTGGAAGCAGCTTCAGTACTTGAAATGAATTCATTTGGAGTTCTAGCATAAAATTATTTTTGGACTTGAGGCAAGTTGTTTGACACTTTAATCTCATTCACTTTCCTTATAAATAAAATAATGTTTTGGCTACAGAGTTGCAGTAGATAATTACATTTATTTAAACTTTGATCATTACCAATTGAAAGTAAAAATACTAACAGCTCTGACTACTCTGAAAAGTTGTTTGTAGGGGCACCTGGGTGGCTCAGTCAGTTAAGCGTCCGACTTCGGCTCAGGTCATATCTCACGGTTCATGGGTCCGAGCCCCTTGTCGGGCTCTGTGCTGACAGCCAGCTCAGAGCCTGGAGCCTGTTTCAGATTCTGTGTCTCTCTCTCTCTCTCTCTCTCTGACCCTCCCCTGCTCACGCTGTCTCTCTCTCTGAGAAATAAGTAAGCAAATAAATAAACATAAAAAAAAAAAAATTTAAATGAAAAATTGTTTGTAGCCAGATAACATTATGAAGTTGAAAACATTTTATATGTAATCTCTAAAATGTAAATGTAAGTTGTCTACTAATTCCTCATCTGGTGTGTTTACTTTTAAACCAAGTGCTGAACCTTTTTTTAAAAGTTATGTCTTTAAAATTTTTAAGATAAAGTACTCTGTTTTCAAAGCACCGTTCACGACATTTTTAAATATGCTTTTAGATTTGTGTTCTATAGATTCTAACCTTTTTTTCCTCCAAGTTTATTTTGAAAGCGAGAGCACACACACATGCACATGTGAGCAGGGGAGAGGCAGAGAGAGCAAAGGAAGAATCCCAAGCAGACTCTGCATGTTAGCTCAGAGCACTATCCAGTGCAGGACTCCTGGAACCAAATTGTGAGATCATGACCTGAGCCCAAATCAAGAGTCAGACTCTTAACTGACTGAACCTCTCAGGCACCCTTAACTTTTTTTTTTTTTTTTTTTTTTTTTTAATCAAGATCAAGTTGTTAAGAGTACAGTCTTTGGAGCCAGACCACCATGGTCTGGATTCCTTTTTTTTTTTTTTTTTTTAATTTTGGCTCTTGTCTCTGAGAGTTAGGAGATTTTTGTTTTTTCTTTTTCTTTTCTCTGTTTTCACTGAAAGTTGTTTAAATCACCCAGATATCTATTACATCAGCTATAAAATAGAAGTAATAATAGTTTCTACATTATATAGTTTAAATAAGTTAATGCATGTAAATATAGAACTTTATAGGAATGCAGAAATTGATTGGTATATGCTTATTTTTACTTCTGTTGTTACGGTTCACCAACAATAGAGCTGATACAGATAAAATAGTACAAGGAACAGTGCATACATATCATTGCCTCCTATAGACTTTTTAAAGGTTTCCTCCTGTGCCTTTGTCATCATTCCTTTCCTTAACCCATATTCCGTGCAACCACAGGTCTGATTTCTGTCTGCATATCTTTGGGAGTTTGTTTTCAATAATGTGTGTTGAAGAAACTGTACAGTAAGGGATGACCCTGTATGTCTTGCTTAGCTTCACTTAGCATAAGACTTTTGAGAGTCATCCATGTTGTTACATGTTTGTGTAGTTTGCTGTCTTTTATTGCTGAGTAGTGTGGGTGTACTGTATGAGAGTACCATAGCTTATTTTGTTTTCCAGTTTGGGGTAATAATGAATGAAGTGGCTATCAATAGTTGCATACAGTGTTGGCTATGGGCATATATTTGTATTCCTCTTGAATAAATCCCTAGGTGTGGGGTTGCTGATTTATAAATACAAGTTTAATTTTATAAACAGCTCCCAAACAGTTTTCCAGAGTGGTTGTATTATTTTTCATTCCCTCCATCACAATATGAAGCATTGCATTTACTTTTTTACCAGCACATGGTATGTTCAGACTTTTAAATTTTAGCCACTCTAGTAGGTATGCAGTGGTGTCTCATGGTTTTGATTTGCTTTACTCCAGTGACTAATAATTGAGCATCCTTTCATGTGCTTATTTCCCATTCTGATTCTTCTTTGGTGAAATGTCTCTTCAAACCTTTTGCCTATGTTTTGGTTGTTTTCTTATTGAGTTGTAAGAGCCTTTATATATTTTGGAAACAAGTTCTCAATCAGATGTATGTTTTGCAGACATTTGTTCTCAGTCTGTAGCTCGTCTTTTTTATATTTTTAACAATATCTTTCGAAGAGCATAAATTAAATTTTCTTTCCTTGCCTGAGCAGTGTGTTCAATAGAAGCAGTGAGAATGCACATCCTTTCCTTCCTGATTTTAAGAGGAAAGCATTCAGACTTTCACCATTAAGTACAGAAGTATAGTGTTAGTTGTTTTTTATAGATGTCCTTTTTCATAGCTTAAGGAAGTTTTTTTATATTTTCAGTTTGAGAATTTTTACCATGAATAGGTGTTAGATTTTGTCTGTTAGATTTTGTCAGATTTGTGCCTGTTGTGGCAATCATATGGTTTTGTCCTTAATTACATTAATTCAGGGTTTCTCTACTTTAACACTATTGGCATTTTGGGCCAGACAGTTATTTCTTGTCTTGTGTGTTGTAGAATATGTGGCAGCATCCCTTCCCTCTACATACTGGATGCCAGGAGTATTTTCTCCCTAGTCCCCAGTTGGGAACCACTGCATAATTTTTTTTGCCCCCAGTGTTAAATCAACTTTGAATTTATGGAAGAAATTGCACTTATTTGTGGCATATAATCTTTTTTTATATATTGTTGGTTTTGTGTTGCTTTTGTTTTGTTAAGAATTTTTTCATCTGTATCCATGAGGGATATTAACATGTTTTCTTGTAATGTCTTTGTCTAGCTTTGATATCAGGATTATACCGAGCTTCTAAAATAAGTTAGGGGAGTGTTTACCTCTCTATTTTCTGAAAGAATTTTTATAGGATTGCTATTGTGTCTTCCTTAACTGTTAATATTTTTCACCCATGCAGCCATCTTAAACCTGGAAAGATTTTTTAATTACTAATTCAATTTTTATCGACATAGCTCTGTTCTGATTTTGTTTCTTTATGAGTAATTTGCTAAAATACCTCTCTTTTGAAATTTTTCATACTACATAACTGATCTAATTTCCTGGCACAAATCATTCATCATACTCCTTTATAATTCTTGAATTTCTGTATAGTCTGATGTTACCTCTCTTATTCATAGTAATGGTCATTTGTATTTTCTTTCTTTTCTTGGTCTAAATTTTATCCAACTTCTGGTTTCATTTATTTTTCTCTGTATTTGTTTTCTATTTCATTGAATTCTTGACTTTTATTCTACTTTGTATGTGGTTTGCCCCTTTCTAGCTAGTTGAGGTTTAATGCTTAAGTTATTTTAGCTATTTCTATTTTTCTAATATGAAATTTAAATTATACTTAAACATTGCTTTAGCTATACTCTGTATGTTTCAATATGTTGTGTTCTCACTGTCGTGTAGTTAAATTTTTTTTTTCTGATTCTTAATCTCTTTTTTGACCTTTGGAGTCTTTAGAGGCATGTTGTTTAATTTCCTAATATTGTGGAATTTTCCAGGCATTTTTTCCTCTTGATTTATAGTTCCATTGTTGAAGAATTCTAATTCAGGAGTTTTAATATTAACATGTCAAAGACTGAGTTAAAAAACCACCCATCCATACTTACCATCTGTTGGCCTTCCTCCTCCTCACTGATGGTTATTACCTCAAGGTAGGAAACTAGGAGTTCTCAACTTCTTTTTCTCCACTACTCTGATTCTAGTAGTTAACCAAAAATGTTGATTTGGCCCTTGAACATAGCCTCTCCTTTATGTCTGCATTCCTACAACTGTAAATTTGGACCTCAGCACTCAGTCATATACTAGCCACCTGACTTGTATTCCTGTTACCAATGGCATTCAGGATCTATAAGGACCTTTTGCCACTCAATGTACAGACAATGTACTCATCACATGGTCTCTCTCATACTGTGCTTTGGCTGTACTTCTTGCTTTTGCGTCTTACCTCTCCAGTTGGGGCATGACTGACTTACAGTTTGTGTGTTCAACATAGCCTAGCAGAGTTTTCTGTATAGTAGTAAATACAGTGGAATATGTCTGATTCATAGTATATATCCTTTTCTCATTCTCTTTCAGAGAGATTTTAGAGTTTGAGGAAATTTCAGAGTATGGACTATATTTAGTCGTTGTAAATCTATTTTGTTTTTTTGGTAATAGATTATAGCAGGACTGGGCCCAATCAATCCCAGTAGATTAAATAAGGGGAGTTTTAAAGAAGTATTAACTGCTTTAGAAGAGTAACTAATATAGAAGGAAACTATATGATCTGCTAGGGCTGAGGGAAAGGACCCAAGGAAGGACAAACTTGGAAAGGATTCAGATTTCATTAGAAGAGGGTCTGGTGCAGCCCACCAACCCCGGAGAACTTTGATGGTTAGGCCAGGCCTGAGCTTGTTTGGAGCTGCCTGACAAGTAATTGGAGTGTAGGAATTCGGGAGTGGGGAGCTGGTGACCTGTAGTAGGGTGTGCAGTGGCAGGAAGCTTCTAGAGTGTATATGGGGCTTTTGGTTACCATGTCAAGAGGACTGCAGAAAAGTTATTACTAGACTAAGGCTGCGTTGTCACAGAAGGACTATGTTCTGGGCCCATGGCTGGGATCAGCACCACCAGATATTCTCACAGCCATACCACCAACACCAGCCAACACCTGAAATCATTGGAGAGCCTCATGTGCAATGTTCCTTCAGCACCCTCTACTGAGAAGACTTAACATCATATCACTTTAAAGGAGAAATAGTTAGAAGATATTCTGTTCTTATAACAGATCATATATTGAAAGGTGCATTTGGAGCCAAGAGGCAATAAAATAATAACTGACACACAAATGTAAAGGACTGAATGGTCATTTGCAAGCTTTCCCCTGCCAACATTCATTGTCTCTAGCTCCAGTTTACTGGATGACCTGTCTTTTTATTTTCAGTCTCTATGTAGAACCATTTTTTTCTTGTTTATTCTGTTGATCTACCTACTGTAGTTTTCTGTGCCCCGTTTCTTGGGATTCCTTTTTGTTTCTGGCTCATGTCATCCTCTGAGAACACTATTTCTTCTAGTCTCCCCACTTAGAAGTAGGCTTTTCTGAATATTCTTTTCTTTCCCATTTCCCTGGTAGCTGCTTTCCTTTCTAAAAATCCTCTTTGGTCTCTCTAATTTGTCTTTTCGTCTCTATGCAATTTTCTCATTAGCACTTGGTTCCAACTCACTTCTCCAATCTCTCTGGAAATTGGATATTATAGGAATAATTTCTAATCTGCCCTGGGAATTTCTTCACTTTTAAAGCTGTCAATATTTTAATATATTGCCTTCCTTATTCACATTTTAGCATAAGTCAAGCTGGTTTTAGCAGTGGGGGAAGTGTTTTGTCCCACACACGCACTATGATGTTGAATTCTAGCAGTCTTTCACTAGTCTAACAGAAGTTAGTCTGATAATATCCTTAAGTGCTGTAAACCAGGAATGTTTGATCTTTCCTTCCTCTCTCCCTCCTTTCATTGTGTGTGTGTGTTTGTGTGCTGTACAGTTTCCCCAAAGATTACATGTGATGATAGTTTGTTTTAATATATTCGTAGAGGCCTCATTTTAAAAGTAAATTCCTTGAAATGAGGTATATAGAATAGTATTCACTATTTGAACTTCCTACCAGGACATGGAAATAAAAATCAGAACTGCTTGTAATGAGACTGATGTCTATCATTTCTTTGGATAGTCTATTCATATTTTAAAGATGACTCTTTATTCTTGGCATAAATATTTAGAACTTGTGTTTTTGAAATTTAAAATTCAGTTTTCTGGGGCACCTGGGTGGCACAGTCAGTTAAAATGTCCAACTCTTGATCTTGACTCAGGTCATGATCTCACAGTTCATGAGTTTGAGCCCCGCATCGGCCTCTGCACTGATGGCACAGATCCTGCCTAAGATTCTGTCACTCCTCTTCTCTATCCCTCCCCCATTTGTGTATGTGTTGCATATGCTCTCTTTCTCTCTCAAAATAAACTTTAAAAAATTTTTTAATTCAGTTTTCTGAATGAAACCATTATATTCAGAGGAACATAGAAACTTATCTGGGCATTATTTCTTTGGTTAGTTTTTGTTTTTCTTTTTAGACAGTAGAGATTTGTCATTTTTTGAACCTTTCATTATTGCAGGTCGTCTTTTTGGTTCAGAGTGATTGAGAATTTTACTGACATACCCTAGAAAATTCTTTAGGCATATCAGTTTCTTGAATATATAGATTATTATTTATTGGTTATTGGACTTTTTAATGTTTATTTATTTTGAGAGAGAGACACAGAGAGAGAGAGAGAGATCGAGCATGCATGCAGGGGAAGGACAGAGAGAGGGAGAAGATTCCTCATAGCAGTGAGATCATGACCTGAGACGAAATCAAGAGTTGGACACTTAACCATCAGAGCCACCCAGACACCCCAATTTTTATTGATTATTGTTGATATTGGTTATGGTATCTGAAAATTTCTAGATGATAGGTGTTCAAAATTGGATGCTTAGAATTATATATAAGATGTATGTAAATTTGTTGACGTTAATCATTTTACAGTAGAAAATAAAGCAAATGGGAAAATAAAATTTTGCTTTTTTTTTTTTTTAAAAGATGATTCTTTTTACTGAAAACTACAAAACAACAACAGAAAAATCAAGGCTATTTATAAAATGTCTGATTGTTGCCCGGTGTTCTAAATGCATATATTAAGTGGATCTGAATATCTGAATAAAACCACTGTATTTTTTTTTCTTTTAATAACTTTATCTTTTTGTAGTATAAGCTTACTAAATATTTAACGTTTTTTCCCCCCATCGGAACACTTATAAATATTTGCTTGTTTTTTAGGTAAAATCTGTAAAAACTGGGTCAGTTTTTTGGACGATGTGCTGCTGCTTATCATATTTCTACATGGTAAGAATTCATATTTGAAATTATATGAGATCTAGGAAGTCTTTCACAGTTAGACCGATTCCTCGTCTTCATCCAGACTAGTTCTCCACTTCCTTTCTCCTGAAATCTTTGGATTTTAATTTTGTTTAATATATTCCTATTCATTACTGCTGTCCTCTTTCCTACCCCCATCCCTGGAGTGTGTATGGGAAGGCTAATAAATATCAACCCCTCAAGCAGAATATTTGCAGCAAGGGAAACAAAGTTATTTCTTTTCAGATGTACAACTTTACCTAAATAGTGGTCCTGTCCTCTAGGTAAACTACCTATGTACTTTTCTCAACAGATTACTTAGATGGGGGTTCAGAATTACCTCTTCATTCTCCTGCCGTTTTTCCCACACCACAGCCTATATAGTAGTCTTGAGCTGAAAATTAGTGATAATTTTAGGTAAGGTTTTATCTGTTTGTTTTAGAACAAATAGCATGAAATTTGTGAATCCAAATTATCCATGCCCCTTTTAAAGTGATTAAAGCTAGGCACATTCTGTGCACTTTTACCCAAGTGAAAGAAAACTCATTCTCTTTGAAGTTTACATTTAAATTTTGGAGGTAATTCAAAGTCCTTCACTTAGGACTCCTCTATCAGAGTAACCTAAGTTTTTGGTGTAAAATATAGCATGTTGGTGAAGCAGTAAACATATTCTTATATGCTTTGTATACTGAAGGCAGTTTATTACAAGTGGTTCTGAAATATTTTAGATATGGGTAGCATTGTTAGAATGTATATATTAACATCTAATCTCCTAATGTGACTATTGGTAAAATGGTTCTTTCAAGCTCTTGATTATTAGTGTACACCTAACACTTTGATCTTTATAAGAGCTTACTGTCTGTTGAATATACTCAAAAAAGTAATACTGTTGGTTGAGAATAAACATTATCTTTACTGAAACAGAGCCAGCTGGTAGAGCTTGTGACTCTTGATTTCAGGGTTGGGAGTTCAAGCCCCACATTGGGCATATAGCTTACTTAAACAAACAAGCAAAAAAATCCCCAAAAACAATAACCATACCAAAAAAAATTAGACCAGAACATACTCTATTATTCTGATTGAATATTCTAACTTTATGATACATGTAAACATTAAAATGGAATCTTGATTTGTAATCCATTGATAGGAAATACTTTATACTAAAGGGGTAGTCCTTTCACTTCAGGATCTGAAAGCATATCCAGATTATCTGAGTGTTCCTTGTTCAGTTGTTGGCTGGTGCCAAATGAAGCTTCTTGCAGTGTCTTCATCAAAAATGAGGGAAGTAGCCTTTTTTTTCCCCATTTAAGAATTTATGATCTATATCCTAAGAATCCTCATCTTTATGACAGCCTTTTTACTACCAATTCACAAATTATAATGTTCTCAGTGTTGTTATTAAGTTTAATCTGACCATTTCTCCAGTGACTACAGAAAAGCATGTTGAATTTATGGGATTGTTATTTTAATAATAAAAATACATAGAAATAGGTTATATGTAGGCTTTATAAATCAATTTGAAACCTCTATCACAATTGCTAAACATCCTAGTGTTTGTTTATATTCATTATATGTGTAGATTGTCATGACAAATAAAAGTTTATCTATTTTTAAAAGCAGACATCTTAAAGTATTTAACTTTGCATTTCTTAACCTGTAGGTCTCTGCTTGGGGTGGTTATGTGTTTATCATCAACCTTATTCCACTGCATGTATTTGTGCTGTTACTGATGCAGAGATACAGCAAAAGAGTCTACATAGGTAAGTGATGTGACGTTTGAATCTCAACTTCTAAGAGATGTTTCATATATATTTTCATTGAACAGCCATTTCTGTTTGGCCATATTACCCTTAAGAAGGTAAAAATAATTTCATATATTTTTTTTCTTTTTTGTATCAGTAAGGTGGGTCGGCACTTTTACCTATGTACATTGTTACCCTCAACTTCTCCTTTATTTTTCTTTTTGTAAAAGTTAGTGAACAGATACTAGATTTAATATTTGTCCACCCATTTTTTTTTTTTTTCTTAATTTGGGGGAACGGGCACTCTGTCTTGAAAATCATTCGTACATATGTATTATTCAAATTCAGCTCAGTCACTGTAAGAGATTGAACATTCTCAAAGTAAACAGTTTAATAAACTTTTGAAAGCTCTTTCTGTATAATATACAACAGAGTATCTTCGTCCATTTGGGCTGCTAAAACAGAATACCACAGGCTAGATAACATATAAACAACAGATATTTCTCACAGTTCTGGAGGCTGCAAAATCCCAAGATGCAGGTAACAGGATGATCATGTCCTTGTAAGGGCTCCCTTCCTAGTTCCTAGCAGGTACCTTTTTGCTTTGTTTATATATTGTAGAAGGGAGGAGCCAGTTCTCTGGACCTCTTTTAAAAGAGTACTAATCTCCAGAGCTCTCACTACCTTACTACCTCCCAAATGCCACCTCATAATACCGATATATTGGGCATTAGGTTTTAAACTTACAAATTTTGGAGGAGACAAACATTCAGACAAACCTGTTTTCTATGAAATCTTTCTCTTTTTCTCCAGGTTTTAAAACATGTCTTTTGAATAAGATGCTTAGTGATAGATGTTGTCTCAAATCTTAGAGTTCATTATCCATGAGAGACAGAACTTTTGTAGTTTGAATTAATCAGAGTGAAGTTGTGGTCTGAACCAAATATCTTAGTAAAATAATACAATTCCATTATGATAATGTTGTTGGAAAGCAATTATACAAAGATATAAAGCTTATTTACTTAACCTAAAAAAACAAAACAAAACATAGTAGTCTGGCAGTTCCTCAGAAACTGAATCAGAGAGTTACCATATGACCCAGTACTTCCACTCCCAAGAGAATTGACAGTAACTATTCACACAGAAGCGTGTACACCAGTGTTCATAGCAATATTCATTATTCCTAAGCCAAAAAGTTAAGACACCCCAAATGTCCATCAACTGATGAATACATTAAGTGTGTATATTCATATAGTAGGATATTATTTAGCCATAAGAAGGAATGAAGTATCGGTCCATTGTGAGCCTTGAAAACATTATGGTAAGTAAAATAAGCCAGACACTTAAGGCCAAGTATTATTGTAGGATTCTTTTTGTATGAAATGTTCAGAATAGACTAATCCTTAGAGACAGAAAGTAAATAGGTTTAGTGGTTGCCAGGGGCTTGGGGAGTGGAAGAGTGACCACTAATGGGTATGAGGTTTCTTTTGGGATGAGGAAGTGTTCTGAAATTAGACAGTGATAATAGATATACAACTTTGTAACTATAAGAAAAGCACTCTATGGCATATCTAAAAGGGTGAATTACATAGGTTATAAATCATATCAATTTAAAAAATTTATAGTCACTTCAGCATACTTTATAACAATCACCACTGAAATAATATATTATCAAGTGCTTATTTTATACCACAAACTAAATTCTTTACATGTATTTAACTCATTAGTTTTCATAACTGCATTGTGAGAGTGTAGTGTAGGTACTGTTAGTGTCCTTATTTTAAAGATGAGGAAGCAAGAAAGGGCAAATTTGCTCAAGACCATGTTTGGCTCCACAGCCCATGATGCTAAAAATTACTAAAACTGTGTGCCTACCATGTAAAAATACCTTACTGTTGAAATACATTAGCCTGTGATATATCTCTACCCTGAAAACACTGTAAATAGTCTTCGGGATCCAGAAAGGAGAATGATAGATTAAATTTCTAAGTCTCAACTTTTGTTTTAGAGATAAATCAGTAGAGAAATTTTTTAAATTAAATGTAATAGGGGAGGAACTAAGAATTTGTTTAATTTAAAAACTTCTGGGTCTTGAAAATTTAATAGAATAGAGTGGGGAGCAGATTGAGGAATAGATTTGTGAAACATCCATGAGTTAGGAAGAGGAAGAAGAGCCAAAATAGAAGGAGCCAGATAAATACGTTGTTAAAGAGGTCAAGTGAAAGGATTTTCTACATAAAAGTTTAAAGCATGAACCGTGTCCAACTTCCCTTGAGTCTTAGCACTAAGATCGTGTAGGGTGAGAATTAAGGAAAGACCTTGTATTTGGCGAATAGGATTTCTACGGTAACTTTACAAAGAGTACGCAATTAATACTGCTTTGGTTGGCTCTTGAAAATTTTTTTTCAGAGGGAAGGAGAATAAAATAGTTCAGTGATATTATTATATGTGTGTGTGAAGTTAGATGAGTAAACGCCTCAGATAATTTCATAGTGTTGAGATTCTCTACCCCCATCTTCCTTGTTCTTTTATAGCTTATTCCATTCATATGAGTAAGGTATTTTAGGTAATTTTTTAATACTTTTTCATAGTTTAATTCTAAACAGATGGAAAATGATGGTATAGAAAATCAGCTATTTTCTACTTTATCCCAAATGTATCAAGATTTAAGTTCAATTTATGCTAACTTAATGGTTGGTCCTGGAAAGTATGAAGGCATTATAAACTTACATATACAGGTTTGTCCTCTGGTTTTATCACATAACATCTTTTGTCTGTAGTTCTCTCTCATGAGCAGAAACATTTAGATAAAGAAAATAATGATTGATAAACAACAAACTCATAATCATATAAATCAAACATTTGGGTTCTCAGTATCAAATTAAATTAAGTAAAAATAAATTATTTGAAATAATTAAGAAAAATGGTTTTCCCTTTCAGTAAATTTTTTGTTGCATGTGTCTTTAGAATCTATTGGTAAGCCAGGGAAAACTCAAAAGTTTGTTCACATGTGGAAAGAGGAGCACATGGAAGATAATGTGGATGTATAGAGTACATGTGGCACAGGGGTGGGGGGAGTCTTGGAGGGACAAGGGAAAAGCAAAGCCCACACTACTTAAAATTTAGGTGGGAAGAAACTGTTGTGTAAAGTTAAGTTATTTTGTGAAGATCTAATTTGGACGTGGTATATTTCACCATATTGGGAAGTGAATTGTACACAATTATGTTACAAAGAGGATTCTGATGTTTTAATAAGAAAAAACACCCGCATCTTATTTTGCATTTATAGAGAGACTGGTTTGCAGGTCTCACATGAGATGTAATGGATGTAAAATAATGTAAAATTATTTAACCTTTAGAAGTGTTTAATCACACTTTACATAATAAATTATTAAACACACGAAGACATATTTAGTGCTGTTCATTACGGTGTTACTTATAATTGTGAAAATAGTTTAAATGTCCAATAGAGAAATTTTAATTTTTAAGTTACACTTAAATTGTAGTGTTGCCAAATCATGAAATAATATGGCACCATTAAATATAATCTTTTTTGATATTTTATGGCATAAGAAAATGTTAATAAAAAAAGCAAACAGACAGCAAGGATTACTAGTGATATTTTCTTCTGCATAGTTTTCTCTGCTTTCCAAATTTTCTACAATGGGCATGTACTAAATTCATAGTAAATGAGACTTTTTCATTTATAGAAATGTGAATTTCATCTCATGGTTTCTTAGAATTATTAAATTAGAATAATTTAAAGAGAAGGAAGAAATTAGTTTCTAGTATTGATAAGTGATTTTTAAATGTCACCGAAGAACTTGCTCATTGTCTGTTTTCTTTAATGAAGTCATTTGAGTAAGGAAAGAGTAACAGAATCACTTTTTATATTATATATACTATATTTTTATGGTAATATTTGCTGGTGAAGCAATCATACAAAAGAGCACAGTGTTACAGACACATACCACGTGCTTAGTTCTGTGCAGATTGTTCTAGGATTGTGGCACGTGTGACTGAAGAGAAGATCATCCTGCTATTGAATGAATTAAGAAGAAAACCAGAGGGGTGCCTGGCTTTCTGAGTCAGTAGAACATGCAACTCTTGATCTTGGGGTCTTGAGTTCAGGCCCCATGTTGGGCGTAGAGCTTACTTTAAAAGCTTTCTTAAATCAAAAAAAAAATTTTAAAAAGCAAAACCATAAATTTTAGGCATCATATTTATATATGACACACATAAGCAAGACATATGCTATACAACAACACACTTAAAAATTGTATGTAAAAATTCTAAGATATAAAAGCTTGGAAGCACTAAATTGGTTCAGTAGAGAATTAAATGTTTAATACTTAGTTTTGTGCTAGCCATTAGGATACACAGATGATCGATAGATGGCCTTTTTCTAGGGCCATCAGTGTAATTGATACAATCTGTTAATACATTGTAATCATAGCATATGAACAAAATGGAAATGAGAAGTAGTTTATGAAGATCAGTTTTGACTTTTTGGGAAGGTCTTGTTAGGCTGTCCTGAAGTTTTGGAGATAAATCCTCACCTTGAGTGGAGAAAATAGTATAGAAATAGACTTACAGAGGGTTTGTGATGATGTAACCATAAGTGAGAAGTGCCATAACAGGGCAAAGAGTATGCGCTACAGGGGCATTTGGGTGGTTCAGTTGATGGAGTATCCCACTCTTGGTCTCTTCAGGTCTTGATCTCTTGGTTTGTGGGATTGAGCTCTCAGGAGCCTGCTTGGGATTCTCTCTCTGCCCCTTCCCCACTTGTGTTCTTTCTCTCTCTCCAAATAACTAAACTTCTAAAAAAGAAAGTAAAAAACCTCTAAAACAAAAGCATGTACTGAAGAACCAAATTAACAGGATTCAGTCTCCTGGTCTCGTCGCTTCCTAGTGGTAGAAGTTTGGGCAGCTTACTTAATTTCTTTATGCCTTAATTAATGTCCTTGTGAGTCAAATGGAGATAATAACTCCCACCTTGTAGAATTTTAAGGATAAATGAAAAGTGCTTATAAAAGGCCGAACAGAAAATGTTATTTAAGTGTTTGCCTTCATTGTTGATGTTAAAGTTATGAAGGAATAGCCAGATAAGAAAAAAGGTTCTCAGGGCAACTGGGTGGCTTAGACAGTTAAGTGTTTAACTCTTGATTTAGGCTCAGGTCTTGGTCTCACAGTTGGTAAGTTAGAGACCCACCACTGACATTGTGGACCTTGCTTGGGATTTTCTCTCTCCGCTTTCTCTGCCCCTCCCTTGCCTGTGCTCTCCTCAGAATAAATAAATTAAAAAAAGAAGAAGAAAGAATGCCAGAGGCTGAGAGGTGATTATAAAGACTGAGGATGACTAAAGATTTTTTTTTAAGGCAGATAAACTTTCACCACAGCTATTTTGATTATGAGAAATATAGCGGAGAAATAATACTGGTGTGTTACATGAAGTACCACATAGCAACTAAAACACAATAATGGAGTGGTGTGCTTATTTTTATTTATAATTTAACATTTTAAGACAATAATGTATATAATTGAGAAAACCAGATATTACTACAAAGCTTAGAAGCAAAATCAGCAGGTCTTTACTCCACCTTTTCCTTACTTGGCTTACTCCTTAAATTCTTATCTTGAGACAACCACTTACAGTTCTTTCAGTTGTTTCTTTTGGTTTTTACCACAAATGTAGTTTTTAAAGGGTTTAAAGGGTTCCAACCTGTGTGAGGGTTTTGCCACACCACCAAACCGTTCCCTGACAGCAGCTAAGTGTCCTACCATTCAACTTAATTGTGATGTCATCTACCCTTAGGTACCATCAGATGCCACAGGTTAAGGGTTCTGTCCCTAAGACTGGCCTCTGCTTTTAAGCCAGTCACAAGTCCGGGTTGTCACCTGTACTTCTGATCATATGACTGTAATTCAGAGGTTCTCATGACCTCTTCCTTGGTTTGATTAATTTGCTAGAGTAACTATAAGATTACAGGTTTATTATAAAAGGATGTAGTTCAGTCACATGCAGATGGAAGAGATGCATTGGGCCAGGTATGGGGAAAGAGCATCAGGGAAAACACATTGAGCTTCCATTCTCTTGCCAGACACTCCACTTTCCCCAAATCTCCACTTACTTAACCTGAAGCTCTTGGAACCCTATGGTTTGGAGGTTTTAAGGAGGCTTCATGACCTAGTCATGATTGACCAAACCGTTGGCCACTGGAGATTGAATTTAGTCTTTAGCCCCTCTCCCATCCTTGGAGGTCAGGGGTGTGGGGCTGAAATTCCAGCCCTCTGATCACATGGTTGGTTCCCTCTGACAACCAGCCTTCATCTTAGGTGAAGTGGAAGTCACCTCAGTAGTACAATCAAAGAACTTTAGTCATTCTCATCACTTAGGAAATTCCAAGGGTTTGGGGAGCTCTGTGCCAAAACAGTGGATGAAGACCAAATATATATTTCTTATTATAAATCATAGTAGCACAAAATGAAATTCTTCTTTCTCAAAAATCTTTTTATGAAGTTTTTTTTATTTTTGAGAGAGAGACACACAGAGCGTGAACAGGGGAGGGACAGAGAGAGAAGGAGACAGAATCTGAAGAGGTTCCCGGCTGTGAACTGTCAGCACAGAGCCTGATTCGGGGCTTCAACTCATGAACCGTGAGATCATGACCTGAAGTTGGATGGTTAACCTAAATAGAATAGAATTAGGTTTTTCTTAAATGACTTCTCTAAATCGGCTACGAATTCAAAAAGCAACATAAGAATTACATTACTTACTACAGAAAAGTATTTTTTAATTGCCAGTAACATTTTAAAGGCTAGAAATGCTAAATATCAAAAAGGTGTCTTTGCCATTTCTGCTGATACACAGTTATAGGTAATAGAACATTTTTAAAACCTACTAATTAGTAGCTTTTTTAAATTATTAAAAAAACTCTTAGAAGGGCTTCAGAATGTAAATAAACTAAAATCATTTTGATAGTTTAGATCTCAGACAGTGAAAGTAATAAAGGGTTATACAGTTGTATATTTGTGGCAGATAAATTTTTACCACAGTAAAAGATTACATTTATAGCCTGTAGATGAAATAGATTTTTAAAAGGATTGAATATATCCATATGCCACTAAAACATGGTTTTCCCATGCTGCCTAAAATGTTCACAGTTTGTTAGTGATGTTTTATCTTGAGTTAATTGATTTGTTCCTTCTTTTTTGTACCTTCAAGGGAACATGAGCCAAGATCAAACAGGCAAATAGGGACTATCAGAATTGCCTCCCTCCCCAATTTTTGTACCAAGTTTTCATTAAAAATTTCTTTAGAAATTGCAATATTAGTTCCATAAAGTGAGTTTTCCAGATGTCTATCCTTATAATAGGTAATTGATTAATGGAGGAAGTTGGTGGGGACATTTTCCTTAAGCTGGTTTATGATACTTAAATCTTTCCCAGTGGTTATTTTAGGGGAAAATTTACTTTAGGTACACACTCAAAAATACTGTTGCTTCTGCCATCAGTATTGTTAATGTAGCTCATTATGTAGTTTGCAAAGGATTAGTCTTCTGCCGTCTTCTTACTTTTAAGGTCCAAGGTATTTAGAGCAAGACATACATATGATGTAGCAGTAATCATTAGCTTAACCATAAAAAGCTTTTTCAGTGAATAGAAACCAGGAATGTTCATGTTCTGCAAACTGAACACAAGCAATAGATAATTTGGTACTCTTATCTAGAAGAACAGATCTGAGATTTCCTTTTAGGGTCTGTTCTTACTGAGAATTTTATGTTTCAAAGTCCAGAAGGTTTGCTTTTGAGTAGTATAAATTAACAGATTCTTAGTGGTATTAGTTAAATGAATTTAGAAGCCAATTACCAATAGTTGTTGACATTAAGAAAAAGACACATTAAGAAGAATCTAAAAAGGGTGTTTTTAGTTTTTTAGTGATAACATGACTTGTGATTCTGCATGGTTTAAAATATTTGTTTTGTTTAGTTTATGACTGAATTAAGGTTGCTGACAGTTGTCTATTACTGCTCTTGGCATACTTATTAAGTTTAGTAACTAAGCTCTAAAGGATCTAATTAGGATCATTATCTAATATTTTTACATTATGTAAGAATTACATATTTCTTGAGTTCTTCATACAATCTTTAAACATGCACACACACAGCTTTATTTATATTTTAAATTACTTTATAACTCCTCAACCATTGCCAGAAATTAAGTGCATAATGCTTTCACATGATAGAAATAAAACCGAAACGCAGATGTTTATCTTCTGCTTGATTTCATTTTATGTACCAGTATGAAATATACATGCTGTTTTTAAAAGTTATGATTGTCTCTCAAGTGTTTTGAGCAAGTCATTGCTGCATTTTACAAATTGAACTTGTAAAATACCTGTTTCAAAGACTCATTCTCTCCAAAATGAATGATGAGCAGTATTTTTGGAAAAGAAAAATTATTTTTCTTATTATGTTTGTTAATCATTATATTTCTCTGCTGGTAAGGAAGAATTCATGATTTTTAGGTTTTGTTTCATTTTTAAGCTTTAATTCATGTTTCTTACTATTCTTCATCCTGCTTATTTACCCAGGATTCATAGTAATCAAGTAGCAAAGTATCTTTAGTAATCAAAGACTGTAACAGTCATGCAGTTCTTTAATCATATTTCTTAATGATGAAGCAAAATTGGTTGGATTTTAAAATACTTTCCCACTGTGTTTGTTTTGGTTTAGAGAGAATTGGGAAGGCAGAGGAATATTTTGTTAGCCCTTTCCATTAAATATCAACCAGTAGATGAAGCAGCTCAGAAATGCTAAAGTAGTATGGGGCGCCTGAGTGGCTCAGTTGGTTAAGTGCCCGACTTCGGCTCAGGTCATGATCTCACGGTTCCTGAGTTCAGCCCCACATCAGGCTCTGTGCTGACAGCTCAGAGCCTGGAGCCTGCCTCAGATTCTGTTTCCCTCTCTCTCTCTGCCCTTCCCCTGCTCATGCTCTCTTTCTCTCTTAAAGATAAATAAACATTAAAAAAAAATGCTAAGGTGATTTAATGGTGGATCACAGTTAATGGAAATACAATATTCAAAAACCTTTTCCAACTTAAAGTAAAAGGAAGTACAACAGTATTTTATAAGTATAAAGAGTATCACCGGCATAAGTCTTTGCTTTGTCAGGGAAAAGTTACTTACAGAGGTTAGTTTGGGAAACAGCAGGAGTTTCTTGAAAACTTAAGTTTTAATGGAGCTTGAATCAGAAGTTTTAATTGTATATAACAACTCATCCATGCACCTTGAGCCAAGGATGATAGTTTTCTGTATGAATTTGGCCCTACCCCATACCCTTGGATAAAAAATAAAGTATTTTAACGGTGAAAGATGTTTAAGCTCTGTTTAGAAAATTACTATTTGACTCAAGTCAAAAGGATTTTCTTTGGTGGCAAATAAACAATAATAGACCTTGTAAAATGGCCATTTTTTTCTGGAATTCTTCGAGCATATTGGGAATAGCATATGCAGTAGTGAATGCCAGTAACTGTGCTTCCACAGGATGGCAGTGTGGTAACATTTTCATGATGTAATACATGATTTACAACATTATTGGTATTGGTATGTGTTCATTACTCTGATGGAAAGCTTTGTTCTTCTAGTTAAAAGGGTAAGAAAAGTAGGCTAATATGGATGGACAGAAAGTTGTGACAGTTGTAGATAGTAATTTGGTGATGTTTCCTAGAGAGTTCATAGGAAGAATTAGTGGGGAATGATTGCTGTCTATGGGTTTGTGTTGTTGAAGTCTTAGAACAGTAGAGAATGGTACAGATGTTGTCCACTGCCTCTTCAGTGCTCATGTCAAGAAGAGGAGGTCTCCCTCCTTGAAGTTTTTATAGAGCTAGGGTTTTTTTCTTTTTCTTCTTTTTTTTCTTTTTTTTTTTTTTTACTGGTGTGACATGTACTTATTACATTGTATGGTGGTTATTTCTGTACATCTGATTTTCCCAATTAGATGTCTAACACTTAGAGGATAGGACTGATCTTAATAGAGATTTTGTATCCTTAGAATGCCTGGACCAGAATGACATAAAGCTAATATTTGAATGAATGAATTATGTAATTTTTAAACACACTGTTATTGTACAAAGCGTGGAATTTACTTGGTAGTGAAGATGGTGTTTATTTTTAAGAATTGAGAGTTATTTCACTATTTCTTTCTACTCAAGTATATCTGATTCTTATTTTCTGTGTTTTAAAACATGGCTTTGTAAATGGGATTTAAATTGAGGTACAGATATGTGTATCTAATTTTACAGATTCAAAGAGAAGGACAATATTAAGCAAGATGAGTTTGTGATATTTTACATTACCTGGCAAGCAATCCTGACTTCCAATTTAATGGAAAACCTTGTCTATGTAGTAAAAAGTGCTGTGAGAAGCAACATCTATCCCCCAAAAAATATTTTAAAAAATAGGGAAACATGAATCCAGTTCTTTTAAAAGAAATGATGATCTTTGGATTATTGCATAGATCATACCAGCTTTGTATCACTAGTGCATATCTATTATGGATAGGAGTATTTAAAGGTAAAATATTGTTGAACTTCTATTCAGTTTTATTTGACATTAACCTCTGTTTACAAAATAAAACAAATTAAGGTCCCACCTGGTCTTCTATGTTTTCTGAGATTGAGGTTCTTTTTCTTGAACTCCTCTCTATCACTCATTATTAATTTGAATTTTAATGCATCTGCTTCTGTATAGAGTTTTTTTCTTTACTAATGTTAGTGTCTCTGTGAAGTTGCATAAAACCACTGAATTGAGAATATTATGAGGTTTATTCTTCTTTTTGAATAAGTCTGGAAATGAACTTGAGCAAATCCCTGAGAGGAAACTTTGATAGTTCCCAAGCAAGTGATTGCTAAAATTATTATATTGCCAAGCACAGTATAGTCCCATTTGAAGAGAGAATATTAACATGAATGTGCTCATGTGTGCTTACCAAATCTTTTAATGATTAATTCTGGAAAATGACTTAGAGAGGGAAGTAAATGGGCTGAGACTTTTACTTTTTGTTTGTTGTTGCTTTTACATTTAGAACAAACTAGTAATCCACAGAGACAGATGAAGATTTGTCTTTACCTTCTGGGATGGGGGTGAGTGGGCTGAGCTGCTTAGTGGATATGGGAGTTTTCTTTTGGGACTAGAGAGTGGTGGTAGTTGCTTAACATTGTGAATGTACTAAATGCCTCTATATTGTTCACTTTTAAATGATTGTATATAAATTTCACTTCAAGTTTTTTTTAAGGCTTTATTTCCTTTTTTGTTCAGCATGTTCCATTTATCATACTTAATCCAAATTCTGTGACAGTGTTATAACATTCAGTGTTCATTAGTGTTAATAAGAAAGAGAAATCTAGCCTAAGAGGTGATGGTGCTGTTTGGACATAAATAAACTTACCTATAATTAAAATGCATAAATGACAAGATTTTCCCACGCCTGGCCTTTCTAGATGTGGCTCTCTGTGTTCAGTTATTGTCTAGGGTTTGATTTCGCAGCTCTAGGTACCTAATAAAAGGTCTGTCTAATAAAAGAATCTTAGGTTATTGTTGGGGGTGGGGGTTAATCTACAAATCTTTTTGGCCAAACCCCTCATTCTGTAGTGAGGAAACTGAAATCTTTTTTAGTTAGTTGTTCAAAATCAAGATCACTTGTTGCCATTTTTTTCTGATTCTGTCTTTATGACTCTATGCCAGGTCATCTACACAAGACTGATAGAAATGCTGATACTAGAAATCGCATCAACCAAATCGAGTGACAATTTAAGTCACTTAATATAGAAATTCTGATTTACTTAACTTTAATTGCATTTATGTTCAAGTACCTCACTGAGGATAATTCCATTCCAACATTAATATATCTGAAAGGTACATTACTAGGTGGGTTGCTTCTGTAGTCTCATCTAGACAACTAGTTCTCCATTAGCTGGAGGACATTAGAAAAAAAGACTGGTCCTTCTATTAAATTTACTTGAGCTTCTTATCCTTTTCCGAACACCGTAGTCATCTCTTACACAGCTTGAGAGAGAACTTAACATTTGAACCATTAGCCCATGATTTACCTTCTGTAGATAGGTTTCCTTTGAAAGTAAATAAACTCAACTAAGTTGAGGGAAGAGAAATGTATGCTGCTGAATGCTATGTTACATACAGTGTAGAATATGGATATGTATACTTTTAACAGCTCTCTTCCTAAATACACCCCCAGTCCTTTCCTAATAGAATACTTTATTTGCCAACAACTATTGACTGTTCTTCATAAAATGATGTGAATAAGCTTTATAAATGCAAGTTTTCAAATTAACTTATTTCAGATGGGCTTTATCTATTTCTAAATAATTTTCAATTACAGTGATTCCAAATTCTAACTTTCTCTGTAATGAACTTAATCTAATAGTGACCTATGAATTCTAAATGCAAAACAAGTCTATTACACAAATACCAACCCCTCCCCCATTTCCCTATACATTTATGTTGATATGGAAGCCAAGATTACTATAATATACTCAATGCCAAGAGCAAATAGCTTTCCTTTATTAGACCCTAATAAATTCATTAACAGGTCTGTTTTATGGCTTGACTTCTATATACTTAGTCCTTTTATGACAGAAAACTTGGTGGACAGACGGATTTTTTGTGGGGTTGTTTTTGGTTTCTTAGAGGTACTGTTAGAATGTTAGACTATGAAAACGATGTGGAATACTTGAGAGCTTTTGAGACAATAGCAGCTATTCGTGTAGGATGAGGATAAGTATTTATCTTTAGGTCATGCCAATAGGAATAGCGTTTACTTATTTACGTATTACGTAGCTTCTGGGTCATGTCAGTTCTTAATGATAGATTGAAAATTTGATTCCATTTTAGGAAAAGGAAAGCAGCACCAGTCTCTTAAACTGTTCTAAGTGATATTTTGCAAAATTAGGGACTTACAGTTTTTTTTAAAGATTGACAGAATTTTCATTATTTACAGTATGTGATTAAGCATCAAATATATATCAATTAGAGCAGTCATTTCAAGATTCTGTTCTTAAAATAAGGTTAAAGTTTGTTAAAGATTAATGAGTTGTGTTTGAAGTACTTAATGGTAGTAGTAAATTATCCTTATTTCCTATTTTGTCTTTATAGCATATAGCACTTTCTACATTGTGGGTTTAATATTATCCATGCAGATACCCTTTGTGGGATTTCAGCCAATCAGGACAAGTGAACACATGGCAGCTGCTGGTATGAAAAAATGTTTATTTTCCTTTTTCTGGAGAATATATGAATGCATGACTGCCCAGTCTTCAAGGGAATGAAGTTTTTTTTGGTGTGTGTTGTTTTTAATTTTCATCATACTGGTTCTGAAACATTGCCACTATAAAATGTGAATGTCTTTTATTGAGACTTTTCTGATACCGTGTTCCCAAATGTGCCTTTTCCCAACTACTGTTGTTTTGAAAAGGGAGAATTTCCCATTTTGCCCAATATAATCCATGTTATTTGTAGGCACTAAATAACATATGCTTTGTTTGCCACTGGTTTGCATTTCAGCACATTTAGATAAAACATTTTATAAATTTATGTCCCTGACATCCCCCTAAAATATTTTATCCCTTAGTGAAATTAATGGCTTTTCTATTGATTATGAAGTAATATAATATTCTTCCTTAAAAACAGACTACTTTGCCATTATTAATCTATGTCACAATTAACAAGATAATGGGAGATCTTTAAATAAAACTTCAGGATCTCAACACAAGTTCCATGACACCCATAGGAAGTCTGTCGGTAGTTATTTTATTTGCAACATTTTATACATATCAGAATGTTTAACTCTTGACAGGATATTCCAATAGCTTTTATCAGATTATAAGTTAGAATCTTGAAACCCATCCCTTCCAAATAGGTTAAGAACCCACACCTTACTGTTACAGAGCACTTTTACTTACATTTCTAATTTTTAAAATATATTTATTTAGTTTTGAGAGAGGGTGAGCAGGGTAAGGGGCAGAGAAAGAGGTAGACGGAATCCCAAGCAGGCTTGCTGTCAGCATAGAGCACGTCGCTGGGCTCAAACCTATGAACCATGAGGTCAGGATGTGAGCCGAAATCATGAGTTGGACACTGAGCCAGCTGAGCCACCTAGGCACCCCACTTATATTTCTAATTTGATATTCTAAAATTACCAAGTAATTTGAGAGAGATGTGAATATCCAGTTTTGACTATGGATCATTTATAGCAGTATGTATGAAGATACACAATCACCTCATTTTTTATGTATATGGGTTATTATTTCCTAAAATCTAAGTCTTTGATTATACCTTACTTAACCATTCTAAAATGGTTAAAATTGTGAAAAATAACTTTTATTACTAAATTTTTAGAAGAAAAGTCAGTATGCCATGTTGGATTTTGTGTTTTTATGTCTTTTAATTTTACACCTAGTGCTTTTGTTATTACGTTTTGTATATTATGACAGTTAAATACTTTTTGCTTTTAATTTTATCATGGCATTCACCCTTAAGTTCAGTAATTTAGAAGCTTATGTAAGTGTGTAATTGAGGTCACGTCCTGTCACTCAGCTATAAACAGTAACAGGATTCTTCTGATCCACAGTCATTTGTATCTTTCAGTAAATCTTAGGGCTATTTTTTAATGGCAATTTTATTTTTTTTCTCCCTAGAAAACATGTCACTAACATAATGGGACAAGAGAGGAGTTTAATGTGATACATAGGCTCTAATTACTGAAATGAGATTTTTCTTACCTGGCCTGTGTGTGGGGAGTCTGATCATTTTAAAAAATAATCTTTTTTAATTGGTTAGCTGTCTTACGACAAAGGAAATGTTGATTAGATGAAATGGGTAGTCTTTGATATGTAAAATACAGAGTATTCTGAGAAGCTCATCTAAATTAACATTTTAAATATCTTTGAGAAAATGCTTTGTTGATTATTTATATCACCTTTTTCTTTAATTAGGTGTCTTTGCATTGCTGCAAGCTTATGCTTTCTTGCAGTATCTGAGAGACCGATTAACAAAACAAGAGTTCCAGACCCTTTTCTTTTTGGGTGTATCACTAGCTGCAGGTGCTGTGTTTCTTAGTGTCATCTATTTGACTTATACAGGTAGGTGTCATAACCTATAGATCTGCAAATCTTGTCTCTAGATTATTCAAAAAGGTAATTCTTCTGCAAATTTTGTGCATTTTTCATTTATCCTAGTAGGTCAAATACTGTGGTTGTATTCTTTACAAACAATATGAAAACAATAGTCAAAGGTGCTAAAGTCTAAATAGCACCACAAATTGTGATTTTTTTTTTAACTGTACCTTAATTTTGGTGCTTCAGGCTCTGATAAAGATACTTTCAAGCATCTTGATGGATGGAATAGACCCAAAGTTTCCAGTCTTACCTACTGCAAGCTTGCCCTTTCTTGGGTGCATTGCACTCTATCTGCCTTTTTCCAACTTCTCAACACTCAACCAAATCAGTCTCCATCTGCTCCTGGCATAGCTCAGAATCAAGAAGGATTAATTGATAAGAGTAAAGGCAAGAGTGTTTAAAATCATCTTTGAACTTTATCTAAATTTGGCATACTGGATTAAATAATTCAGACACCTTCCCCCTTTTTAAATTATCAAATGCTATCTTAATGTCTTAGCTTTATTTTACTAGTCAGCTAGAAATTTAAAGGAGAATGGGAAAACATACAGTTTGATCTTTTAACTTGTGTATCTCTGGAAATGTGATCTCCATGGATATTTGGTTTTGTATGATTACTAACCTTATTTTATCTGACTGCCAGCTGTATGAGATATGTTGTTACCTACAAAAGAAATGTGAAATTCTTTGATAATAGTCAGTAAACATAAACGATAAATAAGGCAGATTGATTTCCTCTAAATTTTTCCTTCAAGGTTACATTGCACCATGGAGTGGCAGGTTTTACTCATTATGGGACACTGGGTAAGTGCAAATCAGCTTTTTGCCTTCATTATTTTAAAATACCTTTTTTCCTCTGTTATATTTCTGTATTTCTGTCAGTACTTGGCGTTTCTGAAGCGTACCTAGCATGCACTATTAGTATGTGTTGACTCCCTCATAATTTATCTTTGTTTAAATTCCTGTTTAGAATACACCTTTAGTATGATACATGTAAGTCATACATTTCTTTTCTATATGGTCAACTCCTTATTTTGGTTTTGTTTGTCAGAATATTTAGAGTAACATTTGTGCCTTTTAGTGATTGATTTTTGTTTTTAACCATTATATTCAGGTTCCATCTTTTAGTAATATTTAATTTTTAACTCTTAGAGAGCCATATGCCATAGATAAGAAGAAAAATTTTAACTTTTTTCCTAATAATGTGTTATCCTTATTAGTTCCTTGATATTTTTAATCTATCAAGTATAATTGAGAATACTTTACACTTTTTTTTAAAGAGTGCTATTATAAAATGAATTAATAAAAATTTTGGTTTTAAGTTAGACAACTAGTTCAATAAAACCAGTCTCTAAAATGTTTTCCTAAGGATAAGAGTACAACCTGTTGATAATTTATCTGTTTTCTCTTTCCACTTTTCTGTCTTCTTCTTACTCCCTGTGTGGCCCAATAAATCTATTAATAAACAATTTATTGCCTAGACCTGCCCTTTGATGTGATACCAAAAGGGCTCATGCCTGGGTCTAATTAAAGGTGTAAGCATATTATTTATAAATGACTAAAGCTGACATTTAGACACATATTTCAAGAGATTGTGGATCACCCAAAAGTTTGAGGGAAAACCCTGGTTGTAGACAGTTAGTCTTATTAGGTCAAATTATAAGGTCAGATTTTTGTAAGTTATACTTATTTGACTATTTTGGGATCTCAGGGTATTTCAGGGGTAATTTGTTCTCTCCATTTCCCTCACCTACCTTTGCATCATTTTGTTAAGAAAGATATCGTGGCAATATGGTATCTTAATTTGGATAAGAGATTTCTGCTAGTACTAAGTCCAAAAGAGTGAAACTTGTTGATTCAAACGTAGGAAATGGTAAGCAAAACTGCAGGTACTTCTATTTGAGCAAAGATTTTTGTATTAAAAGTCAGAACCAACACTTTTATAACTGGTTTTAGATAAGTCTTATAATTTTAGGGGTGGCACATTGGTTTTTAGTTTTACCAATGCAGACTAGATTTATTTCCAGTTAGCAGGTTCCATTGGAACATACTTTCAAGCAAGAAGGGGTGAGGTATAGGAACGATGTTTACAGTCAAAGGAAATTTCTTCATCCAAAAGGAACTCCTTCCTATTTTAATTTTAAACAATATTAACTTTTTAAATACCAGGTATGCAAAAATACACATTCCAATTATTGCATCAGTGTCTGAACATCAACCTACGACTTGGGTGTCTTTCTTCTTTGATCTACATATTCTTGTGTGTACCTTCCCAGCAGGCCTATGGTTCTGCATTAAAAATATCAACGATGAAAGAGTATTTGGTAAGAGAGTTTTAATCACTACTTTGATTTGGAACAATTTGTTTATTTTCTTTATTGAGATTATCACTTTAAAGTTTTATTTCTCTTTGCTTGGGTCTATGCATATTCAAAATAAATTTCCTCTTATTTTGCATAAGTGTTTAGCCAAGAAAAATACAGTGAATTTGTGTTATATATGTATATGTATATATCTATATATATATAGATACACTCATTATATAGATATATATAGATATAGATACACTCATTAACTGTTTTAAATTAGAACTAGTATATAAATTTTTCATTCAATTGATGGCATTTTCTGAGAGATTAATATATAGACCATGGCTGAGGTTTGGAAATTATAACTTTGTTGACAGTATAGCCTTTATTTTCTGTATTAGACCTGATTACAGAGGAAGAAGTATGCAGGTGCATCCGTTGCCCAAATTTCAATGTAAAAAGAATCATCTTTAAGTAAACACCCTCTTCATTGATAGATTTGTGTATATTTCCAGCTAAAACGACAGTAATACAAATTATTTTAATGATATTCAAAATATAAGTAGGCAAAGTAAGCAGATACCAGAGACCTTTACAGGATTCAGTCATCACAAGAAGTGTATCTTGGCTGTTTTGCATGTGTTAAAATGTGAAACTAAAAAGGTTTTTAACATGCACAGGGTCACACAAGCAAACAACTTGTAGTACCAGGACTTGAACAAGTATGATGCATGAACCATGAGTGACACTCAAGTTACTATTCCAGAGTAAAGTCAGGAGAGAAAAATAGCACCTGTGTGAGTTATAACCAAGGATGGTATTCCTTCTTGCCCTGTTTATATAGATCAGTGGACTCTGGATAAGGCCATATTAATAACCTGTCATTAAGAAGGTTTTAGCTTAAACATTTTGCCCACCTCATTATGACTCAGAAATAAATCCCAGATATATACATACCCAAGAGAAGTGAGTGCATATGTCCAATAAAGAACATGCTTAAGAGTGTACATAGCAACTTTATCCATCATAATCCCTAATTGGAAACATTCCAAAGATTATCAGCATTAAGACAGATTAATAAATTTGGATGTATTTGTATAATGTAGTATAATCAAAGAATAGAATGAATAGAAGCATCTGATGGGTGGTTCAGTCAGTTGAGTGCCCAACTTGCTATAGGCTCAGGTCATGATCCCAAGGTCGTGGGATCCAGGCCACCATTGATTGGGCTTAGCGCTGGGTGTGGAGCCTGCTTAAGATTCTCCCTCCCTCCCTTCCTCCCCTCCCTCTCTCACCTTACACCTCCCCTCCTTTGCTCACACTCACTCTCAAAAACAAAAAAAAAAAAAGAATAGCATTGGTAAATTAAAAAAAAGAAAAAAAAGTACAGGAGAGAACATTTTTATATAATTTCTTTTTTAAGAAGTTCAAGACTAAAGAAAACTGAATTAATGTTTTGGAAGTCCAAATAGTAATTACTATATATACGTGTATACACACACACACACACACACACACACACACACACACGGAGTGGGGAGAGCATCTGTGAAGTGGGAAGAGGCACGAGGGTTCCTTCTGAAGGAGAGACACATTGTCCTTTAGTTTGGTATTGGCAATTACATAGATGTGTAAAAATTCATTGCGCTATATACACTTAATATTTTTTTAGTCAGAAAAAATTAGTTGCCAATGAGATAAGAATTCTTAGGTCTCTTTGGCAGTAACTTTACAAGTTCTTCCTTTGGCTAATAAATTGTATTCTTCTCATTTCATTCTTAACTCTTTTTTGAGAGGCCACAAATGAGAGGGGCAGAGAGAGAGAGAATCCCATGAAGGGCAGAGAGAGAGAGGGAGATGCAGGGAAGCAGGGCTCACCTGAAGCAGGGCTTGAGCTTATGAACTATGAGATCATGACAAGATCATGACCTGAGCCAAAGACAGATGCCTAACTGACTGAACCACCCAGGCTCCCCATCCCATTCCTACTTTACAGCAGGTTGTATACCAGATACTTGTATTGGCTTTTCACAGACTGTTTGCTTCTGTAAACTTACTGGGCCTAATAATATAATTAACCAAATATGTTTTCATCTGTCAGCAGTGGATTTCCTAATATGTGATACTATTGACAAATAATGAATTGTCATCTTTCCCATAATAATTAAATTTAAATCCTGATACATTTGCCTAAAACTGTTGATATGTAATGTTTAGTCAACTTGACTTACAATTTCTAAATATGACTATTAAAATGGTCAGTATGAATATGTGTAAAAACAATTAGCCTTTTGATGAGATGTTTGTCTCTTAACTTTGGTTTATTTTTAGCTTTGGTAGCATTAAATATTGAGTTGAGTTTCCTGGGAACATCTTCTGAAGTGTCATAAGAGAACTTGTCTTTGCAGTTGCTTTGTATGCAATCAGTGCTGTCTATTTTGCTGGAGTAATGGTGCGGCTGATGTTGACTTTGACTCCGGTCGTCTGTATGCTATCTGCAATCGCCTTCTCAAATGTTTTTGAGCACTATTTGGGGGATGACATGAAAAGGGAAAACCCACCTGTGGAAGACAGCAGTGATGAAGATGATAAAAGAAACCCAGGAAACTTGTATGATAAGGTAGGAATCTAAGTAAGGTCTTTAAACTTTTTATGTGTTTCATTTTTTTTCTACTGTGGTAAGAATTACACATATTAAAAACGATTTAGACAATCTCTGACATTTCTAGTGGGTCTCTACTGTTTGCCTCAAAATTTGGATCCTGTTTGGTCTTTTAGCTTAGAAGAAAATACAGTGCAGAGAAGAAATTCTCATTTCTTATTGTCAGGTTAAAACTCCTCCACTTTTGAGAGTAGAAACCTTGTGCTCTGCTTACATAAAATTTTGCATGAAACTTATGTGCACAAGTGCTTATCCTTTAAATCCATATTCAGTGTAAATTTTTAAAATATTTGATTGAATGAAAAGTAAAATGGAATAAAGCCTCTAGTTTGTTAGCAACAAGTGGCTGGCCAGTATGATGTAAGTCACTTTTAACCTGTCACATAACACGGCAGGAGAATATTTGATTCAGGAATAGTAAAGACTTGTAAAAATTAGAGCACTTGTTTTGGATGACTTTTTTTTTTTTTTCCCCCCAATCCCAAGTTACTTATTTTCACAAGAGGCGGGGAGAACCTTTCATGGAAAACTAAGCAACGCTTCCAGAGCATGCATGTCGTCCTGGCACAGGAGGCACGCTCATCGTCTCTGCATTGTTCCGGCTTTAGTATATGTGCTGCCGAAGCAAGCACTTGGATGACATATTAAGCCTTACTCTATGGATCTTAACTAGGTTTTTAAATACCAGTAATCAGTGAAACTTCATGGTATAAATATTAACTTTAAAATTCTTCTTTTCCTTATTATACGTCCAATATAATTCATACAGATTTGTGTTAATTCTTGCTTTTGTGGTGGTTGTTTTGCAGTTCAGTTGAGAACCTATGAGTCTGTTCTTTCGGTTTGGGGTAGGAGTTTTGGGTTGGTGTTTTCAAAAATGTAATCTTAACAAATCTGTTACTTTGGAGTTTTGGTAATTACAAGATTAATTCTGATAATGCCAATTTTTCCTTTACTAAAGTCCTATAGATCTGAATTATAGGCAACATTGTCATTTTCCGGATAAGAAATCCAGATTTTATAAGAACAGTTTGCCAGAATGAGGCCTTCTGGTTATCTCCTTTGTTTTTCTGTTTTGTTTTGTTTCATTTGTATGTAAGTAAAACATAAGGACACCTGGATTTGAAACCTTCTTCCTGGAGATACTGTACTCTGTAATCAGCTCCTGGAATGGGTAGCCTTCTCATTCACATTGAACTTTAGACTCTACCTTGATAATTTTTAGAAAACATTGTATCACCCACACAATAATACCTGATGGTTGTACATTTTCCTTGTGAAAGAATTAAATTGATTTAACATTTTCCCTGAGTGTTTTAGTGAAGCAAGACAAATGATGAACTCGTCTAACCAGTATTTCGTATCTTTTAGGCAGGTAAAGTAAGGAAACATGTAACTGAACAGGAAAAAACTGAAGAGGGATTAGGTCCTAATATAAAAAGCATTGTCACCATGTTGATGCTGATGCTGTTGATGATGTTTGCAGTCCACTGTACCTGGGTCACAAGCAATGCCTACTCCAGTCCAAGTGTGGTCCTTGCCTCTTACAATCATGATGGGTAAGAAAGTAACTTGGCTGCAAAAGGATTTTATACCTACCCTGTTTTTCTGTCTCAGAAGATAGAATAGTGTTTGTGAGGCTCTGCATTTGAATCTACCGTGTTTGTCTTTCATCCCCCACCCCGTACACACTCCCCCGCCAGCTTCTGCTTCACTTGGGTACTGGTTAGATGTACAGATATCAGGCCGCACCCAGAACCACTAAACCAGAATCTTCCCTTTTTTCAAGATAGCCAGGTGAGCTGTATGCATATTACAGTTTAAACAAGCACTATTGAGCTCTTCATGGATGTTTCCCCCTCCCTATCATGGAGGCTTTTAAAATATGAGATCATTTGATGATTTAGCACCTCAAGATTTTAAGTTACCCTCTTCACATTTAAGATCTTACTTGCAAGAATATTATGATTCTTTTCAGCACGAGGAACATCTTAGATGATTTTAGAGAAGCTTACTTTTGGCTAAGACAAAATACAGATGAACATGCCCGAGTGATGTCGTGGTGGGATTATGGCTATCAGATAGCTGGAATGGCCAATAGGACTACTTTGGTGGATAATAACACCTGGAATAACAGCCACATAGCACTGGTAAGAGTTTGATAAAAGATCAAAAATTACAAATCTTTATTACTTGGCAGTCAGCCTTTACTTGTGATTAAATAGAGAATGTGGGTAAAAGTATTCTTTCCTGATTTCTCAAAATATAGGAAACTCTTCATACATTTATTGAACAAAGTGAATTCGAGGTATTCCATCTATTTTGTTTTTAAGAATGATATTTATTTGGGGTGCCTGGCTGGCTCAGTCAGTAGAGCATGCCACTCTTGATCTCAGGGTCATGAGTTCAAGCCCCACATTGGGCATGGAGCCTACTTAATAATGAAAAAAAAAAAAGGTATTTACTTAAGCTTCATTCAGAATTGTAGGCTGATTTCTGGCATATTACATCATATATTTAGCTCACTGGAGAATTCGGCAAAATCTGAGACTTTAAAAGTACTGTTTAACTTGTATTTTCCATTTTTAAATTAAAATTATTTGCAAGGGTGTAAAGCCAAAGGTACTGCATTTATAGGCATGTAAATTATATCCCCTCAAATAAGTAATTTGCATAAATTAAGGTAATCCCCTCTCTGTTCTCTAAAGATTTTAAATAGATAACGGATGTTAACCAGATGAGTTCTATTTGTATTAGCATTGTAGCGAATCGTTGGACTAACAGTAGACTTAGAAGAATATATTTGTACCAGCTAGATTGCTGGTCATCCCTGGCCTTAAAGTTCTGAGAAATTGTATTTCTTTTAAGCTTGCCTGCTTTTATATTAAAATATTAATTTCATGAAATAATTATTAGAACATGTATTCAGATTTTGACATTTCTGCTATAATTGGTTCTATTAAGTGAGGTGCTTATAAATCTTGGTAAATTTGTTGAATTCATAGCAAATCATTTCTTTAAAAAAGAATTCCATGTAAATCAAACTCTTGAGGTACATTCCATTCAATGTACATTTTTATTTTTAGTGTATTGGTGGATCTAAGTATGTATATTCTCATTTTTTATTCTATAGGTAGGAAAAGCTATGTCTTCAAATGAAACAGCAGCCTACAAAATCATGAGGAGTCTGGATGTAGATTATGTTTTGGTTATTTTTGGAGGAGTTATTGGCTATTCGGGTGATGACATCAACAAGTTTCTCTGGATGGTTAGGATAGCTGAAGGGGAACATCCAAAAGACATCCGGGTAAGAAACTAGATCATTCCATATGTGTGAAAGACAGCTCCCAGTGTCCCGAGTAATTTCCTTATCATGTTAGTTGTATCATATTTGTTTATGTCATCTTCTGCCCCAAATTCGTCCCTCACTCTTACTTTACAATTTATTAAAGATACTATGAGCATTTTTCCAGGTTTAAAACTTTTGAAATTCACCCCTGGTACTACTTTTCTCCCCTACGAAACAGCCCTTTCTCAAGACTCTTGCTTTTTACTCCTTCCCAGCCTCCCACGTCTGCCCTATCTTTCCACTTTCATTGCTTCCATTCTGATACTAACCCTTATAATTGTAAACCTCAAATAGGACAGTGACCTTGAAATTGCTGTGCTTTACCTTAATCTTGTTTCCTCTTCCTATCTAACATGACATTGATCATGTCACTTTCCAACTTAAAAACCTTTGGTAGATTAAGGGCCTTGGAATCAGACATGAGTTGGAAGAAAACCCTGCACTGTCAGCTTGGTGCTATGGACAGCTTATTTTTGGCCAGTCAGCATTAGGTGCTTGAAGCACTACGTCTCATTCTTGGTTCTGGTGTTATGCTGATTAAGGTAGCCTGTGATTATCACTGGAGGGGAAGCCAGGAATAGTTAATTTGTGGTGCTCTTATGCAAATTTGTAGTAATGTGGATGAAGCTCAGCCTAGTGGCAGGTTTGAAATAATCTCTGGAATGAAGCAGTGGTATAAGATGCAAACTTCTTAGCTTGGAATGTAAACCCCTTACTGCTTCACTTTCCTTTGCTGGCCTCTTGTCCCTCTGCCAACTTTTTTCCATCTGTCAGTCTACTCTAGCCCATGAAATTTGCCTTGTGGTTTCTTTCTTTGACTTACAGTTGATATACTCTTCTCTTTCTTGGAATACTTTCCCTGCCACGTATGTGTCCACTTTCCAGAAATCCTTCTCTCGTGCATCTGTGTATTTATTTATCATCAGATCACATGCGGCTTGTTCTTTTAGTAGATTTTAAGATATATCTCCCTCTCAGTTGTGAGCTCATAGAAGATTGGCACCCAGCATTGTGGTTTACATGATAAAGGGACGAAAGATGAGAGTAAGGTTCACCAGTGACCCAGAATAAAAGAACCTTTTGGGAAAATGTATGTTATGTGTGTCATGTGATAGGGACAAAATAAAGCTCTCAACTTTCTGTTCAAATGTAAATGCTATGATGTTTTCCCTTAATTATCATTTTAAATCATTACTTCATTGTATTAATCTTAATTTTCCCAATACGTAATTGTCATCTGTGGATTTGTGTTTTAGCATTGTTAAAATTGTGACGTATGATAGATCTAGTTTCCATATTTCCATGCTTTTTAAATACAGTGGTTTTGAAATTTGAGAATACATTCACATCGTTCAAAAAATAAAATATAAAGAGATATACAATAAAAACTTAACCCTCCCCCAAGAAAAGCAAAAGTCCATGGTCCTCACTTAACTGTTTCCCTGTGATTCTTATTCAAGCAAGAAGTAGTAGTAGAGTACACACCTTGTTTTTGCTTTTTTCAGTTTGCAGTATATCTTGGAGACCTTACCTTATGAGGATACGGAGAGCCTTCTCCATTCTTTTATCGCAGATCTGCGGTGTGCTTTGTTGTGTGTGCACCATGGTTTATCTAACCTTTCCCTACTGAAGGACAGGTTATTTCCAGGTTTTTAGTCTTGCAAACAGTGGTATAATGACTTACACTTTCTGCATTCATTATTTTGCCTATATATCAGTATCTCTGTAGGATAAATTTCTAGACCAGGAATTTCTGTATCGCCAAATTGTGCTCTTAGAGGTTAATATATAAATTTGATGTAATCCCAATGTTCTAAACATTTATATAGTTCTAAACATTTCTCCTCCCCAACCAAAGAACTGATTTTAGAGTACTTATGGAAAAATAAAAAACATTTAGGAAAACTCTTGAAAAGCTATAATGAATGGGGTTAAAGATGGAGCAGTTGGAGATAGCTAGGCTACCTGGTATTAAACCATAGTGTTGGTACCATTCTTTTCAAATAATTGAGGTCTTATAACATGGTTTAAAATCTGTTCTCCCTCACTTGAACAAAGACTTGTTCTTTTCCTGTGTTTTCTTATGTACTCTTATTTTTTATAAATGATTTCTAGACTTGGTTAAAATAAAAAACACTATATCATGCTTTTGCAGCTTTCTTTTAGGGGTCATGTTAAATTTATAAATTAATCTTCTAATACCATATTTTTTGAGATGTAACTAACTATGGCTTTTTGAAGATATTTCAAAAGCTGCCTCTGTAAGGGGGAAAAGGAGAGAAACTGGTACCTTTGAATGTGTTGTATTGAACTGACAGAAATTTAATTTCTTTCCTATAGGAAAGTGACTATTTCACCCCACAAGGAGAATTCCGTGTAGACAAAGCAGGATCACCCACGTTGTTGAATTGTCTTATGTATAAAATGTCATACTACAGATTTGGAGAAATGCAGGTTGGTTATATCGATTCTTATATAATCTTATTAAAAGAAATAGTTTTAAGCAGTCTTGTTTGCCTCTAGGAAATAGGATAATGAATGTTGTGCTGTGAAGAAAAATATGCTTATCTAGAGATTCCATATCCCCACTCCTTAAATTTAGATTTCTGAACTATGAAAAGTTAGGGGGAGAATTTTTTAGAACAAAGATTTCTTCCCAAAATATTAACCCTAGGCTCAGATACCACATTTGCTTGCCATGTCCCCTTTTGACCTTATGCCTTTGGAAGACATTGTTCTGCAGAAGAGAGGTCTTCTAGGTAGGAAGCAGAGTGATCTTGAGTAGGATACTTTGCTGCTGGTGGGGAAAAGCCTGAAAGTAAAGAGTTTAGTTAACATAGTCACTTCAGATACTCCATCCCCGTTCTATTATCACAGCTAGTTAGGACTATCTGTGTGAGAGTTTCTTAGAATATTAGAATGATATGGGTCCAAAAGCTTAACAGTCCATAAAATGAGTGAAATGTGCAGAGATGTTGTGGCAAAAAGAAAACACTGGACCACCTGCCATAATGCCTGGGCTTTAGATCTGGCTCTGTTGGGTTGTATGACTCTTGGGCAAGCCACATTCCCTGGACTGATTTTCCTCCTTGTCTGTATATAATGGGGGTTAGGCCAGTGACTTGATTTCTGAGGTTCTACAATACCAAGTTATGTCTTCATATTAGGATTTCAGTGAATACTGCCTGATTTCATATTGCTTTCTGATTAAGTTGATACTAGAAGGCAGAGGGAAAATTGCTTGTTGAACTTTATGCAAATACCAGGAGTCAAGATAATGTTTCATCATTATTCATTTAGAATTACTCTATAGGTGGCTTTTTGTTTTTCCATTGTTGTGTTGTTTTGTTTCTTGGACTATAGTTGGCAACACACTGTTACATTAGTTTCAGGTGTACAATATAGTGATTCCATAGGTTTAGACCTCATATTTACAAGTGTAGCCACCATCTGCCACCATATGGCACCGTCACACAGCACCACTGCTGATACTCTCCGTGTTCTGTAGGTGGCTTTGAAAAAGTAGACAGCAATTTTACTACAGATTGAGGGGTTTGTTTGTGCTTTGATTTTTTTTTTTTTTTGAAGGCAACTGCTTAGTCTCTACACTCATACAAGAACGAACCACATAAATCCTAACTAGTTACTTCAGAAAATGGGTCAAAGATGAGTTTCTCTGGTCATTAATGATAGTATTAAAGGACTTTTTTTTTGGTCCTGTAAATTATTAACAATTTTAAGCCATGCTTCTAGCATGCATTCGTTTTGATGCCTTCCCTAGTCAAGGATAATAAATGCTTAAGATATGAGTATAACTTTTCTGTTGTATAGCTATGCAAGAGCAAGCTATTCCCTTATTAGAGTTTATTTTGTTTAAAAGTTGGATTTGCTTATGCTCTTTGTGAACATAAACCTAGTCTGAGAATTTCTTAAAATCTTCTCCCCTCTACCCTAGTTTTTCCTCTAGAAAAGTGGTTTGGCTTTTCTAACTTCCTTTATAGTTCCTACTTTCTGGATGTAGTATCGCTGCTTAGTTGTGCATTTATTTAACAAATAACATTGGAGAGATAAAGCCACACTCTGAATAAGATTAAGTCTTCATGCAGCTTACATTCTGGTGGAGGATACAGGTAACTTTAAAAATAAATAAAAAACTTCAGCAGTGAATGCTATTAGAGTAAAAGATAAAGAAATAATGGAGGAGACTTCTCAACCACCAATTTCAAGAAAATATTTCCCTGAATAGGTGGTGTTTGGGCTGAGCCCAAAGGATAGAGAAGAGTCAGCCTAGCAGAAGAACTGAATGAAGAACTTTCAGGCTGAGAGAATCGATCAGTGCAAGCCCCTGAAACAGAAAAGAAGTCCCTCTGTGTGTTTCTCTATAAACCTATAAAAAAGGCTTTGATGGATCTCATTTGGCTGTTTCGGTTTTTTTAATGCCTGTAGGCTGCTTATCTACTCTAAGGGTTCAGTGCAGTTCTAATTCTGCTGTGTTTAATTTCTCTCTTCCTGATTTCTTCCTCTCTAGTTAGCAACATATGAGAAATGTGACAAGAGATTACTCTGATTCTGTTTTCCTAGTTTAAAGGGAGAGAGTTTCACTCTGATTATAACATTTACTATCCGAATGTTTTCCAGTACGGCTAATATCCCATACTAATGTTACTTTTGCAGCTGGATTTTCGTACACCCCCAGGTTTTGATCGAACACGTAATGCTGAGATTGGAAACAAGGACATTAAATTCAAACATTTGGAGGAAGCATTTACATCAGAACACTGGCTTGTGAGGATATATAAAGTGAAAGCACCTGATAATAGGGAGACACTAGACCACAAACCTCGAGTCACCAACATTTTCCCAAAACAGAAGTATTTGTCAAAGAAGGTGGGTGCCAAGGGAAGTCATTTACTGGAAAACAGTTACTAAAAATTCCTGGTAAATTTTAATTTGCTAGATATCTGTGGACTATGGCTTATCTACAAAGTAAGTATCAAGCTAGCCTACTAAGGCCATTCCTTTCAAGCTGAGTACTTGAGATATCGCAAACAGCAGCCTTTTTAGGATAGCATAGTGGTTATTAGTAAACAAAGCTGAGTGTTCCAGACGCATTCTTGCTTTTAGTTTGGGTGATTCCAATTAGTAAGACTTACTCGAAAATAAGATAAGTCTGTGGCCATCACTTTCTAAACTTTTATGAAAGTAAAAATGCCAAATACCCAAGTAATACAGTTGTGATTGGTTTATTTTCTGGTTAAAGCTAATTTATATTGCGTTTTCATGTTCCATTTTTAGTATGTTGTTGTTCATTGACTAAAAAATAAGTTTGAATTGGTCCAGTGCTGAATTTTTTCAGAAATCATTTCTCTTAAGGTAATTATTTTTAAATGTAATTATCATGACAAAGCTTGTAGGCAGGAATTATGATGATGAGGCTGTTATAGTCCCTTTGTAAGCAATATTTAGAGATATGAAGTATTTTATTGAAGGTCATTATTGCTCACTTAAGCCAAATAGATCTAATCTTTGCTATAAAAGGCACTAAAAATGAGTATTTACATAGGTTGCTCTCTATGGGAGATGGGAAATAATGAGCAGTCAAGTAAAATATTAAGGATGTATTTTAAGGAGCTACACTTACAATAGTAATTATTAGACCCATTTCAGTCATAAGTCTTGAAAGATGCTTAGGTTTACATTGTTCAGAAGGTTTTTTTTTTTAAATCATTAATGCAGTTGTCTTTCCCTTTGCGTTACTTAAAATAGACTTAAAGTATATTCAAAGTACAGATTATTTCAGTGTCTGCTATAAAAGTGCTAAAAATTAGCTGTATGATATATAAATAGAAGCTTTTTAAATCAGTACTTTCTGTCAGATATAGATTACTGTATCTAGAGTGATATATCTAAATATGTTACTGGGAGCTGACATGCATTGTGTTAGTCATATCCAAGTCACTTCGCTGACTTTTTGTACATCAAGTGACAAATCAAATGATCTGGTTTTTTATAGTCGTGGTAGGAGAAACTGGTGAGTCACATCAGTGCAGAAGTCAAAGCGAATGCTGCTAGTCTCCAGGCAGTTACTCCTGAGACCTCTGAGCCCAGTTAAGGTCTGCCCTTTCTGAGAGCCAAAGCCATTGAAATAGCTGTCTAACTGATGACAGTGAATTTCCTTATTCTGACCTTCCTTGTCTTCCCGTCATTTCCTCTAAATCAGCAGATGAATGGATCAATAAAAATTAGTCTGTCTTTTGTGCCCAAAACATACATTCTAGTAGCCAACAACGTGGATTTTGAATTTTGGGTTTCCGTGGCTTTCCGTTCTGTTTTATACTAGCACCAGAGGAATATTTGCATTATTCCTCCATCCCAGTGTTTACTTCCGGGGCCGTGCGGTATAAGTGTAGTAGTCACTTGAAAACTTTTCCTGCCACTACTAAACTCACATGGCCGAGACCCTCGGATTGTATTCCAGGGCCAGAGAAGACTCCGGGGCACGGCTCACTGAGGGTCTAGGTACATACTCACATAGACTGCAGTGTTTTATAAGATCTTACAGAAAGGGTTCATGTTAGATACTTTGTAGGTAATAATGATAAGGAAACTAATTCCTTGACCTGGTTTCAAGTTTTTAAAATTATGCTCTCTGAATTTTGTTTTTACATTTTGCCTTTATAATAATAAGATAAATTCTGGACAATTTAGCAGTAGCTAATTTTTGTAACCTTAAGGACTGCATTTTACCTGGTATTCTTGTGCCTGTTAGAAAAAATTTTGAATTATTCTAAACTGACATCATAAATACATCGTAAGTTACACAATATGACATTTACTCCAAGATTCTGAAACCACCTCTAAAAGTTGTATTTAAATGTGAAAATTGGGGGTGCCTGTGGAGCTCAGTTGGGTAAGTGTCTGGCTTCAGCTCAGGTCATGATCTCAAAGTTCCTGAGTTGAAGCCCCACATGGGCCTCCACGCTGACATTATGGAGCCTGCTTCGGATCCCTCTCCCTCTGTCTCCACTGCCCCTGCACATGTGCATGTGTGGTCTTGCTCTCAAAAATAAATAAGAAAATTGAATTGAGTGGTCAGTCTCTTAAGTCTCCAGCCTCTTCTAACCCAGTGCTTTAAAGTACTTGTTTGCAAAAATTATGAGCTTTTTTTCATTATCAGTGGATAGGTCAGAGTGGCAAACCCATGTGTGTTTATGATTTATCTTCTAAATTTTTTGAGTAAGTTCTACCACCACATTTAGTGATTTGTTTCTTACACCAGAAAATATCTGTTGAAAGTATTTTAATGGGATCCTGAAGTGTTTACAAAAATACTATTTTTTAAAGATCTAGAAACTCCCCCCTTGGTGTTTCGTTTTTGTTTTTCTTTTCTTTTTTTAATGTTTTATTTATTCTGAGAGAGAGACAGCATGAGCAGAGGAGGGTCAAAGAGAGAGGGAGATACAGAATCCAAAGCAGGCTCCAGGCTCTGAGCTGGCTGTCAGCACAGAGCCCGATGTGGGGCTCGAACCCACGAACAGTGAGATCATACCTGAGCCAAAGTCAGACGCTTAACTGACTGAGCCACCCAGGCACGCCTGTTTTTCATTCTTTAAGTTCTTATTTTTCTGCCTAAATTGGAGGATGTGCCAAGTAATTTTATTTCTCTTTCATCTTTGTAGATAGGTACAATTATCCTCATTTTACACATAACAAAACTAAGTCAATTTGATTTCTGATACACAACTAATTCTTGGAGGCTCAACCAGGAGTAGCATTAACACTTCCTCATTCCTTAGTCTAGTGTTAAATATTCTATCATGCCTGAAAATGTGAGTAATTATTACAGCTAAGCATTTAGTGTTTGAGAGGGGAGGTAGGGGCTCATTTACATGATGGTGAGAAATGTATGCTGTGCATTTGAGGAATACGGTGGGAGTGCTTTCATCTTAAAGCTAGGAACTAGTCCACTTTACCTTGGGTCTCTCTGCATACTTCGTACAGAACTGTTATTGGTGCTCATTGATGGCCCACGGAGGCCAGCCATAAGAAGAACTCCTGGGGGCTTATTAAGACCATCTTTATCACAAGGCTGGAAAACATAGGTGTATGTAGTATGCTGTGAGCAACCTGCACTAATGCCACGTGTTCTGTTTTCTTTTTTAGACTACGAAAAGGAAGCGTGGCTACATTAAAAATAAACTAGTTTTTAAGAAAGGCAAGAAGATATCCAAGAAGACTGTTTAAATGCACTGTTCGGGTTCCTAACTTGAAGCAGTTGTCCTTGTGAGAACCGGTCTTTGCCTTTAGCTCATGTCATGTTTCACAATAGAGGGTACAGAACCATCACTGGTCCAGAATAATGTACAGAATTTTCTGGCAATGCCTGATTTAAAAAATAAAATTGGCTTATCGAGAACAGCTATTTTCTATTTGTGATGTGAAGCAAGACAGAGCACTGCTGTAAATGTCTAACAGCAGGTTTTTTTTATTGGTACATATTATCCTTCAAATCTGAGAATTTGGACTAATTGCACCAAAGAACCCTCTAATTTGGTCCCTGGCACATGCATACTTGTCAATGTTTTTATTTTTTACAAGACCTACATTTTATTTGAATTACCCAAATAGCAATATGTAAAATACAAATGACAAAATGTGATGTGTTTTTCTTGAACCAGTAAACTAGTACAGGTCTGAGAAAGAGGTATTAGAAAAGTAATTATACTTCCTTGAACTATATTTATTTTCATGTTTCTCCAGTGCAAAGAATGTTTCATCAAATGTACATTTTCTGTTGCTTACTATTTGCTCTGAGAAGCTGCTGTTTCAAAGAGGGACCTCTGAGTAACTAACTGATGCAAATAGTTTTTTACGTTGACACATTATTGCTGCTTTTGGCAGTTGTTTTCACCAGGTACTTACAGAGCAGATCTCATGCATTGTTCATTCAAGGGCTAGATTTCTATCCTTCAGAAATGTGGCAGCCGCACAAGAGGCTTCTTACCAGGACGGGGTTGGTGTCACTGAGATGAGCACTATGTTTACATGCAGAAGATTGAGGGAGAAAACCCTTAAAGAGGACAGGTATGGACAGGTATCCAAAGTTCCTTTTCTGTGACTCTTCAAAATGACAAAGGATTTGTAAACTTTGCCTGGATTTCTCTCATTTTCTAATAGTTTCGTCTGTCACCATGATTTTATCCTGCTCCGTATATTTTTTCTTTTAATTCTGAAGCATTTGATGAAACACTCTTTAATGCTGTATGCATTTTTCTTACTTTTGTTAAAAATGTGACAATTGTCAAAAAATGCACTAAAGTATAAATGGAGATTGAACATGTTCATTTTCCAGCTTATAGGCAACTTTATATAGACTTGAAAATTTTCTCCAGTTTAGTAAAAGTGAAAGAGAAAGAGTTTTTCCTGCCACAGGATATAACTTTTTTTTATATAAACAAGCATAACTTACCACTGCTTTTGGTGGAAAAGTGCAGAATAGTATGTACCTTTTATGAAGAAAAGTGTAATTTACAATATTCAGTGAGAAAGTTACTGCTGATTTTCTTTTCCAAAGTGTAGAATATACTTTGATTTATAGAATTCATTTTTGACCCAGATGATGGTTCTTTTACAGACCAATAAAATGGCTGAACATTTTCACAAATAAAGTGTAACTAAATCTGGATTTCTGATACCTTGTCATTTGGGGGATTTTATCTTACTTTGTTGCTTTAAAATTCAATGCAGAGAAGTTGTTGAGTGTAGGGGAAATAAAGTTAATTCAAATTTTGTGTTAAGTGTTGTCTTTTACAAAAATTTTATTTTTGAGGGGTGCCTGAGTAGCTCAATCCGTTAAGTGTCCGGCTTCAACTCAGGTCATGTTCTCATGGTTCGTGGGTTCGAGCCCACATCAGGCTCTGTGCTGACAGCCAGCTCAGAATCTGGAGCCAGCTTTGGATTCTGTGTCTCCCTCTCTCTGACCCTCCCCTGCTCATCTTCTGTCTCAAAAATAAATAAATTATAAAAAATAAAAGAAAGAAACTAAACTTAAAAAAATTTATTTTTGAAAGGAGTTACAGAGTAACAAACATGTAATTCCTTCCTTGTTCACTTTCACAAAGCTTTTAGAGAACATGTGTACAGTAGTCCCCCTCGTTTGTGGCTTTGCTTCCCTCAGTTTGTTTCCCGCGGTCAGCTGTGCTCTGGAGGCAGGCAGTCCTCCTCATGCTGCGTCTTCAGAAGGTCACTAGTGGCCTAACCCCCTCACAATACCTGCGTCATTCACCTCACTTCATCTCTTCACGTAGGAATTCTCTCCCATCATCGCAAGATCGGGGAGTATGGTACAGTGAGATGTTTTGAGAGGGAGAGAGAGACCACGTTCACGTAAAGTTTTATTATAGAACTTAAAGTTTTGTTGATAATCGCTGTGCCTAATTTATAAGTGAAACTTTATTATAGATATGGACGTGTAGGAGAAAACCATATACTGGGGATCTTGGAACGGATCCCCCACAGATTGTGGAGGGAGATGTAGAAAAAACATGCTAGATTAGTTCAAGCTAGATCTACTATTTGATTTTTCCTTCCTTCTGTTCCAGAATTCAAATCTGATTTTGACTTTTTCTGAGGGAAGGGGGGGAAGATATGTAACCAAGTAAGAACCTTATCTCCATTTAAACAAGGATAGGTCTTATTTAAACAGTCTGCATCGTAGAATCTTCTCAGTAAGAGCAAGAATGATGATCTCCCACCTTTCTCAGTTTTAGGGAACATCATTTTGGCTCAGTGGTTCAATAAAACATACTGTGACCCCATTTGTGGTTTTATTATAGCATGAAATTGAAATTACAACAGTTTAAATACATTGGAATATTCGATAATTGGCTCACGTTGTGAATTCTGAATTCACGTGTGATCACTAACACCAGATATCACAGAAGGAGGTATTAAAGACCTCAGCCTTGAAGTTTTAGGCTATAAAACAGTTTGTGTTTTTGTTCCACATTTTAGAATTGAACAAAGGTGAGTGCTTTCGGGTACAAGTAATGCAGTGGGGCAGCAAATCCAAAGATAAAACTTGAGTTTTCAAACTTAACATTATTGCCTACTCCAGTTTGCATTTGTAGTTTTACTTCATTTGAGTCCCTAAGCCATGAGCCAAAGGCCAGAACCAGAAAGTATAAAAGCATCTTCCAGAGTGTTCCTGCTTTCCTATCTGAAGGGGTCTTAAGATGAAATTTGGAGTTACCGCACCTTTTTTTAAAGTCTTATTTGTGGCAAAAAAAAAATATTTAACATAAAATTTACCATCTTCACATCTGTACATTTTTAAATGTACTCTGAGTACATTGTGCAGCCAGTCTCCGGAATGGGCTTCCTCTTGCTGGAACTGCTGCTGCTTGATGTGGGCTTTGTCAGACATCTGCCATGCGGCCCGTAACCCTCACTTTAAGGTAGGTGGAGAAGTGGGTAAATGGAGAGCTCAACAAGAAGCCTGCAATTGAGATGGTAGGAAATTGAGACAGAGCAAATCAAATTTTCTTTTAAAGTAAATTCGCTATTGTGAAACGTAATCGAGAAGAATACAAAACTGTACACCTTAGTGAATTCCCACAAAATAATCAAATGTAACCACAACCCAGCTCAAGAGAACAGAGTGCCAGGGCTCTGAGCAGAGGTTTCCTCTCGTCCTTACTCAGCCACCGGCCTGTCCCACTTAACCCTCCAAAAGGCAAACCCTCTCCTAGCTTTCACAGTAATTACTGATTTCTGGTTCTAATACTTAAGTATTTCTCAAATTGCACCTACATTTTGAATACTGTAAATGGAATCGAAGTATTTTTTTAATTCTTTTCCTCAGTTTTTATGAAATTTGTCCAGAATGTTGCATGCATGCAACTGCATTACTTTCATTGATAAATAGTATTGTATGTGTGTGTTTCAGTTTATCTTCACCCCACCTCACACACATCCTATTGGTGGGTACTTACATTGTTTCCAATTTCAGATTACAAATAATGCTACTGTGGTAGGAACCCCTCCCTAAGGAGAAAGAAAAAAAAATGAAGAAGAGAGGAGAGAAGACTTCAAGGTCACCTAGATATGGGTCCAGCTGCCTACATCCCCCATGTTCTTGTAAACTGAAACAACTTAATCAGACTGCATGTTTATGTGTGTTACCATATATGGGAGACAAGGAAATAGAAAATGTATTAAAAAACCCATGCCATATGATGTGGGCCCCTCAGTTCTTTTGGGTACGAACCCAACTGAGCGGTGCCAGCACGAATAAAGTTGCTTCCTGGAAAGAAAAGCCTCGGTGTCACGACTCTCGACTCTCACTCTCGGAGCGAGAATCCTGCAACATTGCCTGGGGGCTCGCCTGGGGGCTCGCCCGGGACTCGAGTCGGTGCATTGCCACCTCCCTTGCCACCAGGGTACTAGCCTCGGAGCACCGGGAGAAGTGACCTCACCTGGTGCCAGCGGACCTCTGGATCCGTAGGGGACCGGCCTATCCCGGCGGGCCGGGGCGAGGGCCCTGTGTGCGCTAACGGAACCCGAGGCCCAGGAACCAGGTTAAGGAGCGCCGCCCATCTGACTGATAAGAACCCGGGTTCGTTTTGGGGGACCTGCCCCTAAGAGGCAGAAGGGGAGCCTGATCACCTCCCAGAGTTGCACTAGTAAGTCCACAAGGGAAGAGGAACAAAGCTGCAACTCTAAGGCGCTTGATGTAGGGCGATGGGCTGGAGTCGTTGTGTGAGTGTGTGTGACTGAGACGGACAACGGGAAGGTTCCGACCTGACCAAGGGCCGAAGCGAGTGTTGAGTCCCGATCCGCGGTTCCGTGGCAACCTCATAAAGCTTAAGGCGGCGTCAGACTTCCTCGGGAGTCTGATCCGGGTCAGGGATTGAAACTGAACCTGCCAATGCTAAGAGGAGCCTGAAATATCTCCGAGAGGAGAGCGGCCAGAAACGGACAAAGCGGGTGTGCGTCCTTTTCAAACTGGTCCCCCTCCTTCCCTTCTCATGCGTGAAAGTCGTCTGTTAGGGGGAGGAAATGGGTGGAAAGCAGAGAAAACCGACTCCCCTAGAGTGTATGTTGAGGAATTTCAAAAAGGGATATTCAGGAAATTATGGTGTAAAATTAACTCCTGAAAAGCTCCGGACATTCTGTGAAATTGACTGGCCATCATTAGGGGTGAGCTGGCCCTCTAAGGGCTCACTTGATAAGGAACTAGTTGGCCGAGTGTTCAGAGTCATTGCAGGGGACCCAGGCCACCCTGACCAATTTCCTTATATTGACTGTTGGCAAGACCTGGTCCTGTCCCGGCCTCCTTGGCTAAAAGTCTGTATTGAAGAAAGCTGTAAAGTAATCCTTGCTCGCCTCACAGCTTCCTCCAAATACTGGCCAGAGGTTAAAAAGCCCATACTGTCAGGAGAACCTGAGAAACCCTGCCACCATATTTCCCACTGTACCCCTCCCTGCCGCCTGTGCCTCCAGCAGCCCTAACTGCAGAAGCCTCATCGGAGTCTGCCCCCGGCCCCAAAGCCTTACCACCGCTCGCACCACCGACCTCCCCAAGTGTGACTGACTCACCCGAACCAACAGTCTTAACCCCCCATACACCTCCTGAACGGCGGCGACCAGAGAATCAGGCCAATAAAGGCAGCCCTTCCCTACAGCCGCACCGAGGAGCTCAACAGACGCCGCTGAGGGAAATTAGGGGTCCTCTCTATTATGATCAGGAAGGCCAGATCCAAGGAGGCCAGCGTATTTACATGTCCCAGCCCTTTCCCACGACGGATCTCCTGAATTGGAAGCACCATACCCCCTCCTATACGGAGAAGCCCCAAGCTATGACTGACTTAATGCAGTCCATAATTCAAACCCACAAACCCACCTGGACAGACTGCCGCCAACTTCTTTTAACTTTCTTCAATACAGAGGAGCGTTGCCGAATTATTCAGGCAGCTACAAAATGGTTAGAGGAAAATGTTCCAGCTGGGACACTAGACCCCCAAGCCTATGCACGGGCTCACTTCCCCGGGGAGGACCCCCAGTGGGACCCAAGTGACTTCAGTATAGATGGAGGGCTTACAAGGATTGAGCAATATCAAGAAGCTCTTCTAAATGGTGTAAAGAACGGGGGGGAGAAGGCCATAAATATGAGTAAAACATCAGAAGTGCTCCAAGGGCCGGAGGAGAGCCCTAGCCAATTCTATGAGAGATTATGTGAGGCATTCCGTCTCTATACTCCCTTTGATCCAGAAGCGCCCGCCAACCAGAGGATGATTAATGCGGCTTTCGTAGGCCAGGCCCAGGGAGATATTCGGCGCAAGCTGCAAACACTAGAAGGTTTCACTGGCATGAATATCAGTCAGTTGCTAGAAGTAGCAACCCAGGTGTTCGTTAACCGTGACCAGGCAGCACGGAAGGAAGAACGCAGAAAGATGCAAAAACAGGCAGATTTATTAGCTGCCGCTTTGGCGGAGCAGTCAAGACACCCCCAGAAGAAAGCCCTGCAGGGAAAGGGTCAAATCCAGAAAGGGGAGCAGCGGGGAGGGAGGTCTCGCCCTAGATGGAAACTAGGCAGGAATCAGTGTGCTTTGTGCCGTCAGGAGGGCCACTGGAAAGGTGAGTGCCCCCAGCGACCAGATGATTCTCAGCAAGGTCCTAAGCAGAAAAAAAAGGGGGGCCATGTGGTCCAGGGCCGGTGCCAACTGGCCCCGCAGCCTCATGGGGCCCCCAAGAATGATTTTGTGGGGCTAGCCGCCATGGAGGACTATGAGGAGGACTAGGACGGGCCGGGCTCTATTTTGCTAGGCCCCCGGGTGCCCATGGTCAGAATGAAGGTGGGGAGCCGACCCATTGACTTTATGATAGATACTGGAGCACAACACTCAGCAGTGACCCAACCCGTGGGCCCCCTCTCACAGAGACAAGCCACCATTGTGGGGGCCACAGGCGATCAGATACGTCGTCCCTTCCTGTTACCTCGACGATGCAGTTTAGGTGGCCACGAAGTCATCCATGAATTTCTGTACCAACCTGACTGCCCCGTGGCTCTAATGGGCCGTGACCTACT
>NW_024080980.1:457237-459835 GCF_003009895.1 Hyaena hyaena
ACCACGGCTGCACTGGGAAACCGAAAGGCTGACCGAGAGGCAAAGCTAGCAGCTTCCAAAGGAACAATAAAATCAGCGGCTTTAACTGCTGCACTGTTCCCTAACCCACTGACAGAGTGGGACCCTAATTTTTCACACCATGAAAGTACTTGGTTTAAGACTGAGAGTGGCAACTACCTCCCAGGTGGATGGTGGAAATTTGAAGATGGCCGAATAGCAATTCCTGAGGCCTTAGCTCCAGCCTTTGTTAAGCAGTTCCATCAGGAAACTCACATCGGCCGGACAGCCCTTGAAACAATGTTAAGCCGGTATTTTTACATCCCTTGGCTCTCCAGCATAGCCCGAGTGGTATGTGAGCAATGTGAAACCGGCGCCCGAAACAACGCACATCAGAGGCCCAAGGCCAGCATTTGTAGCTGAGGTGGTGCAGCTGGTGGCAAAGGGGCTAAAGATAACCTGGAAGTTACACACGGCACACCGACCCCAGAGCTCCGGAAAGGTGGAACGAATGAACAGAGCCTTGAAGCTGCAATTAAGTAAACTGTGCCAGGATACCCACCTGCGCTGGGACCGGGTGTTGCCAATAGCCTTGTTAAGAATCAGGTGCAGCCCCACTAAGCAAACGGGGCTTTCCCCTTATGAAATCCTTTATGGGCGCCCTCCCCCAATTGTTAAGGGGATAAGGGGAGACTTAAATGAGATAGGCAATTTAACCCTAAGGCAGCAAATGCAGGCTCTGGGCTCTACTCTAGCCACTTTACACCGATGGGTTAAAGAACGATTGCCTGTGAGTCTGACCACACATGCTCACTCCTTTGAGCCAGGAGATGCTGTATGGGTAAAAGAGTAGAACATCCAACCACTCAAACCCCTTTGGAGGGGCCCGTTTACTGTCATTTTGTCCACTCCTACTGCAGTAAAAGTAGCCGAGGTGGGTCCCTGGATTCACCACAGCAGAGTGAAGCCGGCATCCAGGGACTGGGAGTGCATTCCTGACCCGTCCACACTGTGTAAGCTGACCATACGGAAGAAGCGAGCTGCCACGGCGGAGACTCCAACGGGAGAGTACAGCCCTGCTTTAGTCACTCCGGAAGCTGACTAATCTACGCACGGCGGAAGCTTGAGGAATTGCCGGTCCGAAGAAATAAATAGACTGTCCTTATTTCTTAAATCTGCCTCTTACTGTAATGCACTGTCACCCCTTGTCTCTCACTATTATTGCAATTTTTGCTTTACTTCTTGCTATTGGATTGGCGGAGGTTGCCCCAGCCAGCTGGAAATGTGGCGAAAGGTTTCTGTTAGCACTCACTTTTCTCTTGTGGGTAGGATGTTTTGTTGGTATTGGTTGTTTTTAATTTGGACTCCGCTTGTAAACCTGAATCTCTCATCATGCGATCCGTGCATTCGCATAACCAGGTCAGGCCAAGGAAACACCTGGACCATATTGTACCATACACATTTCTAATGCCAGGGAAAGGTCCAAGGGACATGCATACATAAAAAGACCACCTATTCCGTCTGCCATTGGGGAAGTCAATACACTTGCTTTGACCGACAGTACTCCCCAAATGAAGAATGGTTAGAAGTCCGATCTTACCAGGAAGAGGGGGCCTTAACTAGCCGGACACGAATTACAAACCCCAAACGTCCGGTGTCAATACTGTTTCATGTGTGTGCGGTTATTGGTCTAGGCCCAGAAGCATCCGTTATACGGAAAAAACGGGCACTTGTCATGGAGGGTCCAAAAACTCTTGATATACCATGTGGAGGCTTAGATTGGGAGCAAAAATATCACCTCAATGACAAAAACATGTGTGAGGAAAATGGTTTATGTGCCTATACATCTGAGTTTCTCTGTCCTAGTTGGAGCTGTGTTTCATGGGCCACTTGGAAAAAAAAAAGGATGCAACAGCTCTCCTTCAAAAGGGGGCTGCTAGATCAGATTGTCAGTCAAAAGCCTGTAACCCTGTAAATTTCACTATCATTAATTTAGAAGACTACAAATGGCAATGGGGCATTCGAATTGGTATTTGAATTTATGGAAGAGGCAAAGACCCAGGGACTGCACTATATTTTAAGAGGATCACTGCCACCCATCCAACCACATCCCACCAAGTTTTTCACTCCTTCTATGAGGAAATAAGAAGTAGTCCCCCTCCCATTTCAGTCACAGCAAGGAATTTGTTTCTGGCTCTGGCAGAGACTATAGCCCAGACTCTGAAGATCTCCTCATGCTATGTATGTGGGGGGACCAACATGGGGGATCAATGGCCATGGGAGGCCAGAGAATTAGATCCCCTCGAGCCTTATGATGGAACGAATTACCCCAGTTCTACAGCCGGGGTTTGGCTCCTGAAAACCTCAATCATTAGGAAGAACTGTCTTGCCCGATGGGGAAAAAGTTCACCATTCCTGTCGGAAACTTAACATGCCTGGGCCAAAGGTTTTATAATTCAACCACCTGGGAAACCCAATGGTGGGGGTCCCCAGGTCACCATGAGCCAAATCCTCACCCCTTGTTCAACTTCTCTCATCTCCGGAAGGCCTGGGACAACATAGACGCTGCCATCGAACGGCGGGCCCCAGGGGGACTATATT
>NW_024080980.1:465264-467166 GCF_003009895.1 Hyaena hyaena
GAGAGAGAGAGAGAGAGAGCGTGAGCAGGGGAGGGTCAGAGAGAGAGGGAGTGACAGACTCTGAAACAGGCTCCAGGCTCTGAGCTGGCAGTCAGCACAGAGCCCGACGCGGGGCTCGAACCCACGAACCGTGAGATCATGACCTGAGCGAAAGTCGGACGCTTAACCGACTAAGCCACCCAGGCGCCCCTAGTAATTCGTTATTTTAACGTAGTCTTATTTTTCAGGCTTTTGTGTGCCTGTAGCTTTCTGTGCCCTGTTTAAAAAATCTTTGGAGGTGTGAAGATAGTCTCTTGTGTTCTTTTCCAGAAAGTTTGTTTTATATTTAGCTTTGTAGTCCATCCAGAATTCGTTTGTCAAGTATGGTGTGAATTGTTTTTGGGTGCTTTTTGTTTTGTGCCGGGAGCCGCACTGGCTTCACTGGATGACAGTCACAGTGAGGAAATGGCAGCGTTTGCACAGCTCCTGCCATGAGAAACGAAAACTGGTATCTCCTTCTGCTACTACTGGCTCATGTTGTGCTGGTATTGACCAGGCCTCACAATATTCCAGATCAGACCTATATTCCCCACACAGATGGCTCATAGGAAAAGTATATCCCTGCCTTTTCCAAAGAGACTTCAGATGAAAGCACTGTGGATGATTGTCAAAAGGCTCTTTCTATGGGCCTTGCAGATCCTAGACTTACATAATAAAGAGGGCTTGAGTCTGGCCCTGAGACAAAGGGCCTAATTTAGAGTTAAGGGCAGATATCCACCCCTACCCAATTGCTTCTGCTTGGAGCACTGGCCGCCCCCCGCCCCCCCAAGGCATTTGTTATCAAGTAATTTGGAGTGACTTATTTTGGTCTTGAATATGCTGATTGCTCCCTGAGGTGGAACCTATTGAGGAACTTTTGTGATTATGGGAGCAAAGGTGTCTCCTGAAAGACCTGTTTGACCCCTGCTCACAGAGCAGTAACTTCACCCTTTTATGCTAAAAACTTTGGTAGGCTAAAGATACCATCCTTCCCCATAAGATAAGCATCTAAATCCCCTACCTCAATCACTACTGATAAAGGTTATGCATGAGTCTTCTACAAATCTATGGTCTGGGAAATTCTCACATATCAAAGTTGAGAGGCAAATCTTGAGAGACTCTTGAATGCTGAGAACAAACTGAGGACTGATGGATGTGGGGAGGGAGGGGGGAGATGGGCATGGAGGAGGGCACTTGGGATGAGCACTGGGTGTTATATGGAAACCAATTTGACAATAAACTATTTGTAAAAAAAAAAAAATCATTGTCTAAGGCAAATGTCATTTCTGTGCCGTCCCCCAAACAATTATAAAATAAAGTTGAGCACCAGTCAGAGCGGAGACGCCTGCCTGGTGACCAGAAAGACTCTCCGGCCTCTCTTATCCCTCCCTCGCCTACACCGTCCATCCTTCAGGGACCCCTGGACCTGCCAGAGCCCGCCTCCGCTCTGACAGTTTTGCATTTCTACACCTAGTTTTGTACCATTTATTGGGGAAAAACCTCCTTTTCCTGCAGCTCTGCAGTACTCGGCACTTGACAGAAAGTCAGCAGTCCCTTCGAGTCTGTCTCTGTGTTACATTAGAGTTCTTCACCTTTCTTCGTGTGTTGACTTAATGTAGCCTTGAGGTCCTTGAGATACAGTAAAACAAGTCCCCTTCCCTTTCCAACCTTGGTACTTAATCTTCTTTTAGCTGTTTATGGCCTTTTGCCTTTTTTATATAAATTTTGGAACCAGTTGTTAAGTAACACCAAAAAAAAAAGAAAGAAGGAAAGAAGGAAAGAAAGAAAGAAGAAGGAAGGGAGGAAGGAAGGAAGGAAGAAAGGAAGGAAGGAAGGAAAGGAAGGAAGGAAGGAAGGAAGGAAGGAAGGAAGGAAGGAAGGAAG